>NC_056738.1:484618280-484743280 GCF_019279795.1 Protopterus annectens | reverse complement strand
AGGGAGAAGAGGACACCCCTGCCCAATTCCTGTGTTCAAACAACTTATCAGAGACGAACCTCCCACTTTAATTAATTCCTCTAATCCCTCATATATCCCCATAAGCTTATTATTATATCAGTGAACATAAATGCCTCCATTGCCATATTCATAGAATCCCCAGCTTAGAGTGCAAGCAGTTTTGTTAGTTAACTCCCAACATCAACATATGCATCGTGTAGCTTAATACCCTCAGGGAGAGAGTGGTGGACAAAAACTTAATTTCCTAATTTTTCCATTGCATGTGATGCTTTATTAGGAAGACAGATGTTCTGACCTGTGGTTCAGAGATCTTCTTAAAAGCAGCCATGAAAACTTAAGAGTGACCAACTAAATCAATTCAGTCAAGGGAACTGCCCAAATGCATTCTGATGTTGACAGGGTATCCTGGGGCCATTTTGGTTTTGCTTGGCCATACTCCATTATTTGCCTAAAGCTGGGTAATCAGATGAGAGTATGGAGAAGCCCACGTACAGTTCCATATCCATGTCCAGCGTTGGGGACTCATCTGAAGAATCTTACAGATTCCTTTTGCACTTGACCTTAGCCCCAGTCTTCAGGGGGTGACCAACAAGGAAGACGACTGAAGGCCATCGCAAGCACTATATCCTGCCAAGGCTCCCTGGTCTCTCTGCTCTGGTCTATTCACAGCCGTAACAGGAAGTAGAATTGTCTCTGAGCCACAGCCTGAAGTATGACTGAGTGCAGCTCATGTATGGACGCTTGCACTTTCGGGTACAGGACAAATAAATGTTCCAAGCCAAGGACCACTGACCATGACAGATTGATACTGGACAACAGCTGACTAAAGCTGAGAAAGTCAACATCTACCTACAAAGTACAGGAAGGAGTTGACATCCTGGTCAAGGTCTGCTGGCTTGAACAGATGGGTTAAAAGGCTGATTCCAGGGAGAGGATACTTTTCATGGAAGGGATGGTACCGAAGACTGTCCCAGCAGCTCTATCCTACACACTGACGGAAACATAAGATGAATAAAACACTTTCAGAATGGAGCCGCTACTTTAATATGCTTGGATTTAAATGAAGCAGGTTTTATCATCACTACATCCTGAGAAGAAACACATTTACTAGAAATGGAAACGTGAAAAAAATTCAGCTGCTTAACAACATTCAAAGAATCTTTCTCAGCATTTGGTCTTCTCCTAAGGTGTTCACAAGAAAGGGGCTTTGAAGTGAAAGCAGCAGCCTATAAGGACTCGGCAGTAGAGGCAACCTGGAATTTTTTCCAACTTCTGTCCTTTCTCTCTTTTGAAGGTGAAGGGATTGAAAGCAATGAAAATCTGGTACTCATGAGAAAAATGCTCCTCACCTAAACACTTGACATACTTGGTACATTTATCCAGGGACTTTGCCACCACACTTATTTTATGAAGGAGTGGGAATAATCTTACTTCTTTTTTATCCTAAACAGACTGCATAAAAGTACAGTTTTGTACCTACCATAAATGTAGATGTTAGAGTGCTAATACAGCTGCAGTCATAACAGATGGGTTCTCCTGCCGTCAGGCGGGTCCTCGGTTGGCCGAATTCCAAAGTCTAGTTGTCGTCGCTTCTTCCCTGACGTCAGTGCGACAGGGGTATAAAGGAACCAGTCGACGCCATTTTCTTCAGTTTTCCTCGCCCCAGATGTCAGGTGCCCCCAGAAGGAAGGCAATAATAAATTTGTGTGATAATGCAGTGCTACATAATCAAAATACAGTAGTTGCAAGCAAATACATCATAAATGAAAACCCCAATCAGGTTGTATGAGGATGTGTTAGCCTATAGGCCTGTCCCAAGAGGGGAAGGAGGGAGGGAAACCTGGACTGCAGCTGTATTAGCGCTCGAACATCTACATTTATGGTAGGTACAAAACTGTACTATGTTCATCGTGCATACAGCTGCAGTCATAACAGATGGGTAGAATCCCAAAGCTAAGAAGGGGTGGTAGGCACTAGTTGGAACTAGGAGGAGCCAAAATGCCCTGCAAGACTGTAGTGGCAAAGCCTGCTCTAGATTTGGAGTAGAATGGTAGGTTGTAGTGCTTGGAGAAGGTATGCACAGAACTCCAAGTGGCTGCTTCCAAAATATCCTTGGTAGGAACTCCTCTGACGAAGGCTTCAGAGGTGGCTGTGGCCCTGGTGGAATGAGTTCTAATGCCTGTAGGAACAGTTTTGCCATGAAAGGAGTAGCAAAAGCGTATGCAGTGGGCTATCCATTTTGAGATTGTCTGTTTGGAAATTGGCTTCCCTTGAGCTCCTACCGCATAGGCCACAAAGAGCTGTTCTGATTTTCTGAAAGGCTTTGTTCTGTCCAAATAATAACGCAGCTGTCTGTGGATGTCCAAGGAATGTAGTAATCTCTCCCCTTTGTTTTGAGGATTAGGATAAAAAGTAGGTAAATGTATGGCCTGATTTAAAGCTACCCTGGATACCACTTTAGGCATAAAGGACGGGTTGGTTCATAAGGAAACTCTGTCCTGATGGAAGATGATAAAAGGCTGGACAGCCATGAGAGCCTGTAGTTCTGAAACTCTACGAGCTGAGGTGATAGCCAGAAGGAAAGCCGTTTTCCAGGACAAATATTGCAAATCTGATGAGGCAGCTGGCTCAAAGGGAGGTAAGGTCAATTTTTCCAGAATGAAATTAAGATCCCAAGCAGGTATTGGTTGTTTCCTTGGAGGCCTTAAATTCTTAGCCCCTCTGAGGAACTGTCTTAAGAGAGGGTGAGAGAATAAAGGTGGATCAGTGTTGTATTCTGCAGAAATGGCTGAGGCATGTATTTTAATGGAGGAGAAAGAAAGTCCACTGCTTAGCAGTTCAGCCAAATATTGTAGTATTTGAGGTAAATTCAGTTTTCCAGGATCCTGGCCCTTTTTCCTCATTCCAGACACAAAAACGTTTCCATTTTGCGGAGTAAGCTTTTCTAGTTGATGGTCTTCTGGCCTCCAAAATGACGTCCTGCACCTCCTTGGAGAGTAGGGCCTGTTGTGATGCTAAGGAATCTTCCATGCGGCTAGATTGAGTGTTTTTAAGCTGGCTGTGAAGAGTTTTGAAACTGTGTGAGTCAGAAGAAGAGGCATTAGAGGCAGGGTCCATGGCGTCAGGCTCCTCAGGAGTGGGTACCAATGTTGTGTTGCCTTGGCCAGTCCGGAGCAATGAGAATCATCTTTGGTCTTTAATAGAACTTTGGGCAGCAGAGGAAGAGGAGGGAAGGCATAAACTGTCATTGATGTCCAACTGAAAGAAAGAGCGTCCACTCTCCAGGCCTTTGGATGGAAGATCCTTGAGCAGAATTTTGTCAATTGATGATTCTTGTGGGAGGCAAAGAGATCTATGTCTGGCCTTCCCCATTCTTGGATTATTTCTGTAAAAACTTTTGGATGCAATTTCCATTCGTGTGGATCTGTCATATTCCTGCTTAGGTTGTCTGCCAGCGTGTTTTCCTTGCCTGGCAAGTACTGTGCTTGTAGTTCCATTTGTAAGTCCATGGCCATGTTCCTAAGTGACATGGCCAGTCTGCATAGGGGGTAAGAATGTGTTCAGACATCGGTCTGAGGCAAGAAAAGTTTCCCCAACGGGGTACTTAGCTTTTAAGAAGACTTCGGTTTCCAAATTTCGTAATTTCAGGAGCTGGCTGACTGGCACTTGCGAACTGCTTCTGCTTCGGGCACCGCGCGGCAAGAAAGACTGAAGAAAATGGCGTTGGCTGGTTCCTTTATACCCCTGTCGCACTGACGTCAGGGAAGAAGTGACGACAACCGACGCCGGACCTAGACTTTGGAATTCGGCCGACCGAGGACCCGCCTGATGGCAGGAGAACCCATCTGTTATGACTGCAGCTGTATGCACGATGAACATCTACCATATATACTGAACACAAAGCCACCAAAATGCTGCACAAAATGATGCCTGGAACAGAAAGGGGAGGGGAGTCTATGTGGACTTCACCACAGACTTAATTATAAAGTTAAAAAAATGGAATGAGATGAAGACCAGAAACAAGGGTACTTTTCCATTTACAGGGCAGCAGTCGCTGCGAAACAGAAATGTTGCTGTGAAATATACATGGAGACGTACAGCATATTTAATCCTAATTACATATTCACATTTTCAACAGATGTCCGTATTGCTCATTGTTTCATCTTTTAATTCAAGCATGTGTAACAAAAATGAGCGTTTAGAAACTCAGTATGCATTCTTTTATACAACTCAGACCAAAAGTACATGCCATGGTATATGCCAGAGTTTTGAATCACAGTTATGACTTTTAAAATCACCCCAGTTGGTCAGAAAAAGGAAGTACCCCCTACTACTCTATCAAGCTCTCTGTCCATTTGTCAATCTATCTGTGTATCCATTTCACGACAGAAGCTTTTCAGATGTTAACTCCATATACTTAGTACTGTGGAAGGCATTCCTGAATAGGCTGATTCAGTTAAATCACAATTTCTGTACCTTAAAGCACATAGTAGTTTAATAGAAAATATATCAACAACGATGATTGGCAGTACTTGCCAGCCATTGCTTTTAAGACATGAGGTATATTGTATACAACCAACAGAAAACTTGAAATGTACTTTGCTTTTTATTACAACTGCAAAAATGAGGACACGAGACCCAAGTATCTGCCAGGACTAGAAAACATTGCACTTCTAGTAGTATAGAGTGTGGTACTTAAGGCTTTGGCTATGATTATCACCGTAAGTGCTTACTGAAATCAAGTGGTAAATTGATATTCTATCACACATGGAGTGTTTGAGAGGAGGATGGCGATGATTACTAGTAAACTTTCAGTTACCGAAATGCTTAAAGCGGACTTGGTCCGTCTACCATTTTGCCTGCTGCCCCATTAACGGAAAAGTACCAAAACAAGTGATGTTAAACATGACTACAAAATGAAAAACTACTGGCAAAAATTGTTGAAAAGAAGTGAAAACATCAGTAGCTTCTGGCTGTCTCCTGGTGCAACCTGGCTTCAATAAATTGATAAAAAGATCTGCTGAGGGTCTTCTTAGATGCACAACCTCATGGGTAAGGGGGGAGGTGATAAGGTATTGTGGAAAAGTTTAAGGTGCCGGGCTAAGCTTGCTGATCTTAGTCTTACTGACAATGGATATGAACATCTCAAAGGCAGATCCAAAGGTTGCCAACCAGATCTAAGCTTTGGCATACTTGTTAAGAGAAAGAATCATACTTCAATGTCCACTTAAAACAAACTTTGATCAAAAAAAGTTGATCACCAAAGCAGGCAACTTATATGGTTAAGGAGAGGTAAATTTAAACTAAAAGATGACAGGTAATATTGGCAGCCCAAGATAGTGGACTGCATACACGTCTCACAATGTCCACTGAACATGTGGGAGAGAGACAAATGCAGGTTGTGTAAAACAGAATTGGAAACAGTTGCCCATCTTGTTGGTGGTTGTGATATACTAATGGCAGAAGAACTGTATACTGAAAGGCATAATAATGAGGCAAGACTGTTGCACTGGGGATTGTGCAAACATTACAGTATTGAAATAGCTGTGAAGTATTGGAAACAAACCACAATGCATGACAGAAAATTATGAAGTTTATATCACATGGGATCATCCATTACCAACAGTTTTAAAAAAATGTGAGAGAATGCCAGATATAGTAGTCCTGGAAAAGAAGGCAAAAGTAGTACTGATGACTGAAATTGCTACACCCAGTGACTACTGTCTAATGCACAAAGACAAAGTCATAAAATACCAGGATTTGCAAGCAGAAATGAGGGCAATGTGGAAGGATACCTAGACAGTTAAATCAAACAGCACCCAGATAGCAGTTTCCACCAAAATCCACTCAGTTTATTGCACGAAGTTCACAAAGCCAACAGTAATCCCCAAAACATTAACACTGACATACACCAGTACGTTTTTGTCACTACTGTCACAGACTTCATTAGATAAACTGCCATACAGAACCTATTATATACATACATTTATGTATATATTTTTTAAAATGCCTTTTTACTTGAGAAGTTTTTATACAGATGATTTTTGAGAGCATTAAAAGTCAAATGTGTGTGTATATGTACTTAGGATAGATAGTATTGTCTACTTAATTGATTAATTTATTGAATAATTAATTGCATAATGGGTAGGGATATACAATAGGTTCTGTGTTTATGGCAGTTTATCTTATGAAGTCTGTAACAATAGTGACAAAACCATACTGGTGTATGACAGCGTTAATGTTTTGGGGATTATTGTTGGCTTTGTGAACTTCGTGCAATAAACTGAGTGGATTTTGGTGGGAACGGCTATCCGGGTGCTGTGTTTGGTTTAAAAGTTTGTGTTTTGCGCACTTATTCTCCTTTTTTACTGATACCTAGACAGTTCCAATAGTAGTAAGAGAAACGGGTCTTATAAAAAAAGAATTTATAACCATACTTGAACATGTTACCAGTACATATAACCCTGTATGAATTGCAAGAGGAGTCTATTCTTGGCACATTGCAGGTGCTACGAACAGCACTTCTGGCTAGCATCATATACGGAAACAAAACTATGATATGAACTTTGATCCTACTTTGACTTAGGAATGGGGTCATTCCAGTCATGGTATTAGAAACTCAAAAGACTACTCGGGGAAATTAAAAGGAGTGAAGAACTTAAAGATAAAATTTCTTCCCCCACAGCCTGTATTTAAACCAAGAGGGGAGGTAATCTGTCCATCTTCCTCAGAGTTAGAAGGGAAGGATGGTTTTACTTTTTCTATTTTCAGAAACAAAATCCTTGACATGGACATCTTGGAACAAATTGCAGTAGACTAAGTATCTTTCTATATTACGACAAAATACGTTAGGGTACCAATGTGAGCACCTGAAGTAGACTTGAGACTTCCTAGGGATTGACATCCAGTCACAGGATGTCCTTCTACTGAGCATCTCCTTAACACTGCACAAACTGGCATACAATACAGCTAGACTAGTGATCAACAATAAAGACTTGTTTCAGTGAAAGACAAAAAGTGCTAAATACTATTAAATAGGACATTTGTATGAGATTTCCAGTATTCGTTTGTAGATTTTATTGCACGTTTGGAACCGGGCATTCATTTTTATTTGGCTGCAGGTGTGACTTGAAGTCGATAAGATCCCGTGTGGAAATTTATCATCACAATGAGGCAGAAGTGCAAACTGAAACTTCTTCCTTCTTCCGGTGGAGGGACAGGGAGAGAGTCATGGCCCCTTTGCAAGGTAGAGAGTGAAATTTCCAATAACTCACCCGAGGCAAACTGGTTTCTTATATAGACTCCTGAAGGGAGAGGAAGACTCCTGTAATTCTGAGATGAGATGGAGCCTTTTGTCACCATGTCAAGATCCCTCTTCTCTCTTGTGATGTAAGTGCAAGTGTGGACACTCAGTGAACTAGCATCCTTGTACAGTTCTGCATGATGGTCAGAAATGTTGCACTGCCTGCAAAAAGGCCTGCCTCTTGGGACTGCTGACTCTGTACAGCTGTCATCAAAAATTAGACAAGATCAAGATGCAAGTCCTATACTTGCTACTCAAGAATAAACATGTGCACACACACACACACACACACACACTGCTGCTTTGTCTTCTGGAACCTTCCCACTTGTGAGGTGCTACCCAAAAGAACATCATGTAGCTTTTCATATGTAGAGTAGAACAATGAGTCTTGGCTTCAGCAGACAGAGCAGAAGGAACAGTTTTTTTTGCAGTACAGCAGGCCTAGGCCCTTTAGTTAGAGAACACCCATCAGTACAGACCACCCATTGTAGCTATACAGTCTTTTTACAGGGCTCACTTTGTTTCTTATTCTCCTTTATAGATTTTTCATTTGCCTACTATGCGGCCTTCAGCAAGTCACTTAACCAGAGTATTTCTTGGAAATTGTCTCTGGAGATGCCAATACAAACAGTGCAAAATCATATAACCTTGTATACCAATTAATAACAGAAAAATGTTGGTGAGTAGGTTGCCTGTGGAAGTACCTCCCTAAGGGTAGTAACTGTGGAGCTACAAAACTGCTGTGGGGTGGAAGAGGGATTAGGGCACACTTCCCATCAGTAGTATGACACTGTACCACTGTCCCTGATCCCTTCACTGGCTTTGGACATGGGTCGGATTGAGCCCACAGGAGACTAAGATCTTGTAGAATGAGGCGTGGAACTGTTGGCAGCTGATGACCAGTAGCAGGGAGGAAAAAATCAGAACCAGCTGAAGAATTGCAGGAGGAGGAAAAGAAGCCAAAGGCCTCTACCAGGTTGAGCTTGAGGACTGGAGTTAGTAGTAGTTTGCACAACTGAACAACTTAACACCAGTTCTGGTGTGAGATAGTCATGCAATGAAGAGCAGAAATCAATCTTTAACAGTTGTGTGATGCTCTCTTGCACTGCTCAGTCATCTTCAACAATGCACTAAATAAATCAGCAAAGTCCATATGTAGGGGAGCCTTGCCCTATGGGGTAAAAGGATGAAGCCCTGGCTATGACCCACATGACCTGTATACAATTCATCTTATGGGTGCTGGAGGGATAGGAGAAGGAAGATGGGTGACCTCAGGCAATGCCAGTTCACTCATTTTGTATGTGGAAGGACAGTCTCATTAATCACACTCGAGACACCTACTAAAAGATAGGTGATTACTTTGTGTAAGAGGTCAGGGCAAGCTTGCAGTGTTAAAGTGGCGCATGCACTATAGAGCCAATGACGACGTAGGTGGCAGCACACACCATTTCACACCCATGCACACACTTGTCAGACAGCTGGCCACTTATGAGAAGGTTTAGGGGGGATGGGCCTCCCTTGGACTAGTACAACGGCCCATCCTTAACAGTCAACATTCTCACCTCCAGAGGACCAAATGGGCTGATCAGATAGATTAAAGAGAGAGAACACACTTCCACTACTTATAGCAAATGTAGTGGAGGTGTAAGAAAAATAATCAATGACAACTGGGGCCATCTTAAGAACCTTGCCTGAGTTGCTAGGTATTATAGGTAATAAACCAAGGTTTGCTTATCGTAACTGATTGAATTTGAAACAGATGTTTTGTTATAAGGATGTTAAATGCAATAAAAAGACTGTACAGCTTGCAAAGAATGGTACCCATCCCTGTTATAAATTGTAGTTGTACATCTGTTAATAGTGACTAATTTTATACATCCTCTTGCCAACAAGCCATACACATTTAAATGTTTTGCAACCTGTAATACGTACAATATTATTTATCTTGCAACATGTATAATATGTTCAAGTTTTTATGTCAGTAAATCTACAAGACGCTTATAGGAATAATCGAGCACAAATCCGATAAGACAAAATATTTTAACAAATGCATTAACTAAACATCTCTGAGAATGGCTCACAACATGTGTACCTTTTAGAGCAATTACTACTATAGATAGAAATATAAGGGAAGGTGACCTAAATAATAAGCTTGAGCTTAAAGAATATCAATGGATCTTACAATTACAAGCAGACTGTCCCCTGGTATAAATCAGGTGGCAACTCTTGAACCTGTTTTAAGAAATAAACAAATGTGTCTAAAATAATATGCTTTTATCATGTTTTAAATGGACAAATATCTCTCTAAAATTAATGTTGAGTGATTCTGTTATTTTTTACTAGCTGTGCTTAATAGGTATGTGTATATAAACATGGTTGATTGAATGTGTTTCAACTTGCACTGAGGAAAGTTTTGATTTGAACCTGAAAGCTTTGCTTTTTTTGTTACTAAATTTGTATAGTATGTTGTCCAGGTGGTTTGTTATATTGTACTACAACCGTTGTACTCATCTTTATTTTACTGCTGCTCTTATTGTTGTATCTACTGATCAGATCCTTAAACAGGAAGAAATGAGATAGAGGGCTGTTACCCAGTTTGGGAATGCATGGATCTCACCCCCAGCAGGTATGAATGAGTCCAGCAAGGTGCAAGTAGGTAGTCAATAGGTTAAGTCCTAGGGAGGTGAAACAAAATGTCCAAATGTCGGGGGGAGAACAAGGATGAGAACTTTGCTCTGAATGGTTCTAATCATAAATGGTGATAAGCCAATCACTTGGGCAGGCAAGAAGTGAAAGGATTGCGTCTATATCACGTTATCAAAATCTTACTACATCGAATCACTAAAGGTCAACCTCTAGTGATCGATGTAGTAAAACATTGAATAACGTTTAAAAAAACAAAACAACAAAAATAAAAACTAACTAGCATAGGCAGGGGGGCAAGCCTGCATGCACCCTCCACACCACCCCTACTTAAATATTCCAACTCTGAGACCGCATTACATTGAGGTAAACGGAAATCTCCCCCTATGGAGATGTCCATTTACCTGCACCATGTTCTGCGCTTTTGATGTTGTGCTGCTGACAATATCAGCTTCGATATTGTTGGCTTTCAACATCGTGAAGTAGACTCAAAGGATTCATGCCTCAAGCTAGCAATATACACCCTGGAATATATTTCAGAGAAATGACGGGATTTTTTTTTCATGTTTGTAGACAGTCAACTTGCTTCTGTAGGCAAGGTGAGATAACAGTATTAACCAGAGTCTTCTTCCCAAGGGAGTAGGAAGAAGGTAAACTTTACAAATCTATCTTGCCTGATCTGTGGATAACCTACTACTATACAACAATGCAAGGAATAAGAGGCCACTGCTGTTTGGCACTTGGTGTAGATAAAGGAGACAATTTAATTTATGATGCTTCTGAGTCACAGGATTAAACTGCCTGATCTTGCAATAGCTGCTGACTTTGTAATTTCATCACAGACAAAAAAGTCAGTTCCAGGTGGCTAGTCCTAACTTTTAACAAGATGATGATCACCACCACCACCACTACCAACCCCCCTTCTTTTTCACAATTTTTTACATGGTGTCAGGGTGCTTTGTCAACCTCTCTCAATTCAGTGCCACTCTCTTAACCTTCCTTGACAGTCATGCCTGTCACAGGTTTTCTCAAACACAATGTAACCATCTCTTTGCTGGATGCCTTTGTTTCCTCTTGCCTTGCTCCTGTCTGTCCCAAATAATCTTCATCAGATTCTCTTCTGTTTTTCTGCACAAGTGCCTGTGCCACTTTAGTCTGTCTTCTTTGATTTTCTCTGCAACTGGAGTTACTCTGACTTCTGCTGTTATGTTCTCATTTCTTCATCTGTCCCATCCTGTACATCCTACCACCCACCTCAGGGACTTCATCTCCATCACCTCTAGCTTTCGCAGCAGCTTTGCCTTTAGTGTTCAGATTTCTGTACCATACAGTAGCTGTTTGTACACCTTACTTTTCAGCTTCTTTGACATTTTTGTACCATACACTACCCCTGACACACTGTGTCAGTTGACTGCAGCCCCTCTTATTCTAACTTTGATTTCCTCATTCAGATCTCCCTTGTCATCAACCAACCATCTCAGGTACTTGAAAACGCGAAATATTAGAACAGACCAGGATCTATTATGCACTATCAAAAATAATAAACTAAAAATTTCAGCACAGGCGGAAAAACTTAGAAGACATGAAGATAAATATAAGAAAAGTGCAAAATAAGCAATTTATTGAGGACCAAAAAGGTTTTATAGAGAGCTGGGAAAGAAGATAAAAGGAATTGAAAGACCGCCAAAAAAGAAGAAATATATACATTTTGGAGTAGTATCTATAAAGATCCTGTGGAACATAACAACTGTGCTAAACAGATAGAAGTAAAAGAAAGAAGAAGAAGTTTAAAGGTACAGGATATGACATGGGATGAAGTAACAGCCAGAGAGATTGAAACAAAGTTGAGAAAAGCCTCTAATTGGAAAACCCCAGGCCCAGATGCCCTAACTTCTGGTTAAAAGTATTAACATCTTTGCACTAAGATTTAGCCATGAGTAGGGACTATTTATATGCGCACTCAGAACATACACCAACCTGGCTAACAGGAAAAACAATGCTCCTACTTGAACCTGCAAGCTACTCTAAAAATTATAGACCAATAACTTGCCTTCCAACGACGTATAAACTATACATGGGAATTGATGCTGACAAATTATAGTAATTTAGAAGAAAACTCAATTATGGCAGTAGAACAAAAGGGCAATAAAAGAAAGTCATATGGAACAAAGGATCATTTATTGTTTAATAAAGTCATAGTGCAGAACTGTAAAAAGGGGAAGACTAAGTTTGGCATGGATTGACTACAAAAAAGCATTTTATAGTATCCCTCATTCATAGATAAAAGAGTGCTTAAAAATGTATAAGATACACCCCACACTAATCGAATACATTACATTGACCATGAAACAGTGGCAGACCACCTTGCAATTAAGCCATGATAAAGGACAAATTGTTATCCCAGGGATAAAAATTCAAAGGGTGGTATTTCCAGGGTGACTCTCTGTCACAGTTACTATTCTGCCTTGCCCTTAATCCATTAAGATGTTTAACTCAACAGCTTAGGCCATGGTTATTAATCTGGCTTTTAGAAAACAACGAAGTGTAAAGACTTCTCACCTTCTCTTTGTCGATGATTTAAAACTATATAGCTCATCAAATGAGGAACTGAAAAGCACAACTGCAAGTTGTCAAAACTTTTTCAGATGATATAAGAATGTCATCTGGTCTTGATAAATGTGCAAAAGCAACCTTTAAAGCAGAAAAATTGCAATGCCAGGAAAACATCAGTTTGGGACAAGAATGTGATATAAAAGAACTTGAGCAAGGAGGAGTGTATAAATACTTGGGAATTAATGAAGGATCAACAATAAAACATGAACAAATGAGAAAAAAACTTAGTAAGAAATACTTCAGAAGACTTTAATCCTGAAAACAGCACTGACATCTAGGAACAAAATTCAAGCTGTAAATCAATATGCTCTTCTTGTCCAAACTTACAGTTTTGGAGTGACTGACTGGCCCAAAAATGTGTTGAATAGATTAGAGAGGAAAACAAGAAGGATGTTTCATGCTCACCAAATGATTTATAAAAATCACTGCATACCAAGATTATATATTCCACGTTCCGAAGGAGGGATGGGCCTCCTTGAAACTGATTATATGTATAAATCCGCAATTGTGGGACTCCACACATATCTGCTGACCGCACAAGACCCAAACGTAGTGAAAGTTTTGAAACATGAGGAGAATAAATCTAAGATGACTTCTCTGCTTAATCTAGCAGAGGCTTATCGGCATCAAGCAGGAATGGAAATCAAACCAGACGTAGATAAAAATCAGGAAGCAACTGAATGTGCCAAAACAAGGAAAGAATATAAGGTGAAGGATCAGATGAGAAGGCAAGAAATGTGGAAAAAGCATAAATATAGTTGCAAGTACAGAAAACTTCTGGAAGAACCTCATGTTGATCAGGAACGGACACAGGAATGGTTAAGGAGAGGCGAATTTAAACCAAGAGATGAAAGGTTAATATTGGCAGCCCAAGATAGTGGGCTGCATACACATTGGTTTATAAAGACCATTGAACATGTGAGAGAAACGGACAAATGTAGGTTCTGTAAAACCGAATTGGAAAAAGTTGTACACCTTGTTGCTGGCTGCAACATACTAATGGCAGAAGGACTGTATACTGAAAGGCATAATAATGTGGCGAGACTGTTGCACTGGGGATTGTGCAAACATTATGGTATTGAGTGGCTGAAAAACACTGGAAACATGAACCACAAAGCATCATAGAAAATTAAGAAGTCTACATCACATGGGATCATCCATTACCAACAGTTCAAAAGATAGATGCTAGAAAATTGAATATTAGTGGTCCAAGAAAAGAAGACAAGAGTAGCATTGATCATTGAAATTGCCACACCCACTAACTGCAGTGTCTTGCGTACAGAGACATACAAAGTCATAAAATATCAGGATCTGCAGACAGAAATGAGAGCAATGTGGAAGAAAGATACCCAGACAGTTCCAATAGTAGTAGGAGCAACGAGTCTTATAAAAAAAGAATTTACAATCGCATTTAGATACATTACCAATACATGTAATACAAAACTGCAGGAGTCGTCATTACTGGGCACATTGCAGGTGCTGCCAAGAGCACTACTGGCTGACATCAAAGATTGAAACAGTACTAATTTCATGAACTTTAATCATACTTTTGATTTAGGAATGGGGTCCATTCCCGTCATGGTATTAGAAACCCAAAAGACTTGGATAAATTAAAAAAGTGAAGCTGAACCTGTTCTACTATTTTCCCTACTATCTCAATTCTCACCTCCTTTTGATTTCCTCCATTTGCTACCATTACAACTTTTCTTACCTGTACTCAGTTTCATCCCATGTGCCTTCAGTTTTACAGCTGAAGTTCCTTCGCAGATTCTGCCAGTAAGGCCACATCATCTGCATACAACTTTGTTGATCTGTCCCCTCTGACTTGTTTGCTACTGTAGTCCATCAACAGTACGAATAGTAGTGAGCTCAGAGATGAACCCTGATGCACACCCACTCCCACTGGGATCCCCCTCTTAAGAGTCCAAATGCTCTTTGTACCACAGTCATTGGGTCCTTGTACATAGCCTACACTAATTCTACCAATGTTTCTTGAACTTTGAACCACTGAAGGACTGCCTAAATCAAGCTTTCTTGGGACCTTCTGATATGCTTTCTCCATGTCTGGAAATGCTCAGTTGTACCTTTTTCATCTCTCGCTTCTTCTCAACTACCTGTTTGATCTGAATCCAAAGTACTTATCATACCATCTTAGTTTCTACTACTCTGCATATTTATCAATCACACACTCCAGAATTTTCATGCAGTGTGACCAGAGTTTGATACCTCTTTACTGCCCACATTTGTGGATGTCCCCTTTGTTCTTGTACACTAGCACTATTGTGTTTATTCTCCAGTCATCTGGGACTCGCTTTTTTTTCCATATTGCTATGAGTACCCTCAGAAGCCGTTTCTCCCCTATCTCGCCCAACATCTTGATCATATCTACTGTGGCCTCATCTCAGTCTGCTGCTTTCCTGGACTTCATTTTCCTTAATGCCGTTCTTATTTCTTCTAGGGTGGGCTCCTCTTCTTCTTTCATCATAGGCCATGTCTGGGGCAGTACAGCTTCTGTGGGTGTTTCTTCATTCAAAAGCTGCAGGAATTAATCCTTCCATCTACCTTTGATGTTCGAGGGACTGGTGAGCAGGCTGTTGCTGACATCTCTTATGAAGGGTGCCTGAGCATTTTCGTTGCTCTTATGTCTTTGCATTACAAACTGTTATAGTTTCTTTGTGCTATCTACTGAGTAACTTTCCAGAAGCTGGTAGAGCGCCTCCTATACCTTTTCTTTGCTAGTGCAACTCTTCTCTTAGCTTGTTTGCCAACCAGTATTCCCTCTTTCTGTCTTATCTATCTTCCACTTTTTACTGCTTTCTTTCAATGCCTTCCTAGACTTCTGCATTCCAGTATCAGCTTTCCTTACGTACCTTTCTTCCATACCTGTTCTTGGCCGCATATCTGTTCTGCAGTCTTTATACATACTGTTTTGAAGTGATGCCATTCTTATTCAACTTCACCTATTTGTTCTTCTTCTTGGGGTTATAGAGCCCTGAGTAATCCCTTGAAATCTTGAGCTTTTGATCTAATCAACTTCCAGTTCTTCAGCCTAGTCTCTTTTGAGCTAGCTGATTGTGGCAACCAATGGTTTATGCTGTGGGCCAAATGTTTCACTGGGGATTACTTTGTACTCACTGATTCTATCCCAATGCCTTTTCCTTACTAGTCTACCAGAGTTGCATGTTGGCCAGTCATGCATGTGATCTTGTGAGTGTCTCTCTTGCTGAACCATGTATTAGTCACCATCAAGCCATTTGCTGACTGTGGAAATCAATGGTTTATACAGTGGGCCAACTGTTTTACTGGGGATGACTTTGTAATTACAGATTCTATCCCAATGCCTTTTCCTTACTAGGAAGAAGTCCATCAGAGTTGCACATTAGCTGGTCATGCATGCGATCTTGTGATTCTCTCTATTGCTGAACCATGTGTCAGTCACCATCAAGCCATTTGCTAGACAGAAGTCTAGAATGCCCTCCCTTCTTTATTCCTGTTGCTCCACCCATGTGGGCCCAACAGTCCTCATATCCTGCTCTGTTTGTCCTGATATATGGATTCAGGTCACCCATTTCCAACATCAATTCATGATATCTTGACTTACCTAGTAGGTCCTGCAACTGCTGTCTAAATGCACTATTTTGCACTCTATGCTGTGAGGCACAGACTGATTATGAATAGTGGTCCATCCTTATGATAGAGTCTGGGTGCCATGCGTCTATAACAAATTCTGATGACATCTCTCACTAACTTTTGAAGCCTCTCCTCCTCCTGAGTCGGACACACTAGATCCCAAGCCAAGTGGCTTTGCAACACAGGATGTTGAGTCTATTCCTTACCAGCATGTCATCCATTTCCAAGGTGTGCACTGTCTGTGAACTTAAATTGAGTGCAGCAGTCCTTAGTTCATATCTGTCAGATTGATTGGCATGATATGTAGAGTACTTCTTAGAAAAGTCTATCCTTTTTAGTCAAAGGCCGTAGCTTTCTAATGACCTGTTCATAAGTACTTGGTTAACTACCTTGCAGGCCATTTTAAGCCTGGCTAATTAACTCATTTGATAATCAAACCTTGCACCTTGTGTCTGTAAGGTAAACACGTTAGCAGTTATGCCAACCCCAACTTGTTAGGAAGAGATGAAGTGTGTGAGCAGCTAGCAAGAAAAAAGAATTCCAGGGGTACATGTGTCCCAATCCACCACAGTAACAATGTGTGCAGGTCAAAGGGAGCAAGTACATACACAGTAAAGGGGGAAAAATGCGGAGAACAAAAAAATGTCCTACAGTGTTCCAACCAATACACAGGAACCTTCAAAATAATAAGGTCTTCCTGTGTTGCCTGATGCGTCAAATGCATGATGCTCATGTGTCAACAGAAGTCAGTGATGCCTACAAAATCAATCTAAAAACACTCTAAAAGCAGAAGTAGGATGGTTTAAAGGGTTTCCACTGTAAACTTAGTATATTTCACATTTAGAACAAAGGCATTCCTAATTAAAACATTTTCTAGAAACCTCTAGCTCTGTGTGTGATTTCAGATAAATGACAGAACACCACCAGTGCATCTTCCTTTAGAAGCATCTGAGAGTAAGAGATCCATACTGAAGCAGAAGCTGAATGGCTAACACAGACTTTATTTTTATTTTATTTCCTTTTCTGGAGCAACCCAGGTGCACTGACTGGTAAAGTGTTCAGTCATACAGTAGGCAAATGGAGGTAGAAGGAATCAAAAAATCTGTGGAAGCAGCTTGTAAACATCTCAGAGCCTTAATATTTTGGGATAACTGCCAGACTTTACAGACATGCATCACTTCAGTATCATTTTGTCAGGACTACTTGATCCTAAAGTGGTAAAGGTCAGTGAAGGGGATTTCACCAGATTTACAAAAGCAGGGAGTTTTTTTTTTTTCCTACGTACTACTTGTTTGCATGCTTGTTAACCAACAATGTCTTCCTTTTGAAGATCATACCCATCTGATTCACCATTACACTGGCCACTTAGCAACTGGTAGTGCAAATTACAGTTAATTGGGGTTGCCAACATTCAAGAAGGCATACAGGTAGGTGGTCCTAAAAATCTCCACATGGTAGCCTGAGATATGCACGCTCCCACAATAACATGCCAGAAATCCATGTTTGCTTCCAGACATGGGTTGAATTACAGCTACCATGCATATGTACAGTTTGTGCATTTCTCAGTTAGTTTTGTTACCTGCTGCAACATCTGCATCTAACAGATGTCAGTCATTCACAGAGGAACTGCCCATCTCCCATCCCTCATTAGGGGCAAGATAACATCAGCTGCTTACTCTCAACTTCTAAGGCTGGATCTTCCAAGAAATGGACTGTTGGTTGATCTCCAACTGTCTGAGTCGTCACAACTTTATCCTTTTAAACCATGCAGCCAGTGAGTGCAAACATTTTTTTATGTTTAAAACCCACTGATCCCAAGTGACTGTTTCCCAACCAGTGGTGAAGCTGACAATCCTCCTACTTTCTTCTTTCTTCTGTCTTTTAAAATATCAAACAACAACATAGTGAGGACTGCAGAGAGGCCACAGAGATACTCAGTGAGTCTCTCAGAGAATTTAACGTTTGAAAGTAATTAGAAGTTTGGAGTGCTCTAGCACTTAAAGAAATACAAGTTAGTGAAGTGAAACAGACAATCAAGTTCAAGAATGGCAATATAATAAGTTACCTGAGGAAGTTCTGTCATCAGGTAGTAGAAACCTTTATTTTCTTCTCCAAGCAAAGCATCTGCTGGCAATCTCACATCTTCAAAGAACAGTTCGGCTGTATCCTACCAATTAACAAGAACATTTTAATTTCAGCATCTGAAATTCCTTTTAGAGGTACAATGGACTGGCAAAATTCTAGCAATTTACAAAGATAACACTGCATTCTCTTCTCTAAGGCATGGCTTTGGCTCTGTATAACAATTCTTTTACAACTGTTACAGGTTTATAGGTTCATCTAACAAACATTTGTCAATATTATTTTGTTATACTTGTACATCTTTATGGTGTGTGGGAGTGGAAGAAAAGTTGCTCATCAACATTCAAGATTTTAACAGTCTAATACTACCAAGGTGTTATAAATGGATGCACTGCAATATTATGATTAAAGTATTCAAAAATTTCCAAAGTTAAAATGCTGTGTTGGTAAAATATAACACTATGCTCAGACCTTTGCTGGTTTTCAAAATCTTTACTATAATTTTAATGTACTCTAGGTTTCAGAAACATGCCTAACGCAATTATGGTTATGCCACATCCACAGTTATGGTTTGTAGCGAGAGGACACCTGAAAGAAAAGGAAAAGAAATGGGTGTGCAGGAAAGTAGGAAAAGGGGTTACAGCAAGTAGAGGAACATACAGAAGAAAAACAGAGGAGGAAAGGTATATTTTTGTGAGGGACAGGCACCCAATTTTTGTCTTTTTTGGAGAAGGAAAGATGGACAAAGATTTAAGGTTAAGACAAGGAATGGGAAATAAAGTGAGGTTCAGAAGCAGGGACACTCAAACATAAAACAGAGGCAATGACTGACACACAGAAAAAATGAGAGTGGTGACGGGGAGGAATTGACAACAAACAGGGCAGGGAGGTGATACACAAGGAAGGGTAACACCATGAGGGGGGATAGATTGGGCACATGCTTTCATTACCTCACTACATGTGCTAAACCCAAAGAAAGGCCAGTCAGCATACTAATCACCCTTCTAACTGTACCCACCTCAGGTGGCAGGCAGGGTCAGGCAGTGGTCCGATTCTTGAACCCACGCAAGGATTTTTGCCAGGTAGCCACTGTAGGCTTCTACTTTCTAGTCTATCAACACTCTCACCGCCTACACCATCCCCCTGTGGGTAACAAATTGTGCATCTCTTGTGGTGCTACCGAAAGGAACAAATGGACATCCTCTGGTGTGCACCTGCCAGAGGCCACAGAGAAGGTATCTTGCGTGCTCCCTCACCATAACTGAAGGGGAGACAGGTCTGGAGCCAGATGGAGTACAGGCAGGAGAAGGCTGGGATTGGATGGCTGGATGGTGACCTGCATATTGCTTCTAGCACAGCTGTGGCAGATGTTGTAGAAAATGTCAACATAAATTGTGGGGAACAAAACAGAGGCAAAAAAACAATGAAAATAAATAAAAAAATAGGATAGCAAGAAAGAAAATGAGGGAGAGACAGAAGGGAAAAAGTATTTATTGTTCTTATGCATGGGAGTTGTGACCTATCAAGGCATTACCAAGATATCAAGCAAGTGGGAAATATGGTACAATGGCACATTACAATGTACGGCCCACACGAAATATAAATGTCACCTCACGTATGATCTACAGGGATATGCGGTGTCACAATTAACATTTCCTGGAGTGTGTGCTTACTTGTTTTAGAGATGTGGGCAATGTAGTATTGCAAGTAAAAATGCATGGCCTTTGGAGTACTACAACTGTGAAGAATCACATGTGGTTCTTCTAGCTTCCAGTGTTGGTCCCTCACCTGGTACCCTGCCCCTCAGCTCTCAAATTCAAGAACAAGAAAATAAAGGACTTCCATTTGAAAATTGTAGCAAGCCAACTGCTACACTTGCAGCAATTAACTTGCTACAGTCTACAACACGAAGCACCGAAGTGTATTTCTTTACTGACATTCAGAATAGATGGCACACAAAAGAATGTAAGAACTGCAGTTCTTGAATATGCCCCAAACACTTTGCACCCGAGGTGGCCTATACCCCAACCCTTGCTATGCCGAACAGATGCTCCCAGCAGTCTCTATGCAGCACATACAAAAAGATCTTACTCTCTTTGCTGCACCACTGAAGTCCTGTCAACATCAGCAACCTTGGAAGCCATGACCATTAATGTGGTCGCATTTCAGAAAAAGAACAACTGTGTAACTAAACTTACCATAATATCACCAAGCAGAAAACCAGTAAAAACGAAGAGTCCACGGCTTTAGAAGCTAAATATTTATTCCACTGTGCAGTCCGTTCAACTCAGCACAGACAATGAAAACAGTTGACTGCTAAAACAGCCAGAATATACACCAAAAGCTCACAGTTGCAATAAAATGTCTCCACAATAAAGTACACAAAAATACTTCCACAGTTAAGCGCTTTCACCTAACAAAGTGTCAGGCTTCCTCAGAACAAATTAACAATATTCAAAGTCCCCTATATAAGTAACCAGCAAATTCAAAGGCACCAGTGAAATTGCCTTAATTAACCCTGAACACAGTTCTAAAAGAATATGCATTTGTTTTCAGTTGTCAATGGGAAAAGCATATAAAAATAATATAAAAATACATATAAAATGTACATATAAACATATTATACCTTGAACATGTTCCACCCCTTTTAAAATGTTTAAATAAATTTCTTGTTCTTACACAACACAGTTAACAAATGAATCCCTTACATTATAACTAATACTTACCATAATAGCAGATGTTAAAATGAACACTGCGGCAGTAGTATACTAAGGCTATAACAGACTGCCAGTTTCCAAAGCTTAAGGACACCTTCCATGTGCCCAAACCTTTAATCAGCTCAAACAGAGTTAATGGAAGAGTGGTTTGGTTATGCAGCCTCTTCAGAGCTTTCATTCCAACACAGGAGGAGGCTACAGCCTTGAAAAGTTAGTTTCTAGAAAAATAAAGAAAAGTCTTCACCCCAGCAACAGAAACATGGAAAAATAAGGGGAGAGAGGGAGGGAATGGCTACTGCAGCAGTGGTCATTTGAACATCTACTGTTACAGTAAGTATAATAACACAACTATACTATGTTCATCATAATGATCACTGCTGCAGTAGCCGTATCTACATGGGTAGACTACCACAGCTTAAACTGATTGGGAGAAGGAAGGATGAGGGTCCAGGAGTCTTTGGAGAATGGTCCTCATAAAGCCAGCCCTAGACCTGCAGAGTGCTTTGTAATGGTATGCAAAGAGAACAAAGTTGTTGGTTCTAGAATACTTCTAGAATCAAATCCTTTCCAAAAAAACACAGAGGAAGCCAAGGCACTGGTAAAATTAGCCTTGACCTTGTCTAGTACTGCATTGTTATAGTAGGTATAACAAAAGGAAACAGCATGACACAGCCATTTGGAAATAGTATGCTTTGACACTGGTTGTCCTTTTTTCTTACCTTCACAAGTAATGAGCAACTGATCAATGTTGCCTTGATAGAACTAAAACATTCAGGAACTCTGGAGTTATCTGTAAATATCCAAAAGTATGGAGAATCATTTTCCCTTTTTTTCAGTTTCCGTTAAGAAGACAGGGAGATGGATAGCTTGACTCAAAGTAAACCTGGATACAATTTTAGGCATAAATGAAGGATTAGTTTTATAAGGAAACCCTACATTTCTTGGAAATGATAGAAGGTTCAACCACCATGACAGCTTGCAACTGAGACACTCTTCTTGAAGAAATCAAAGCAATCAGCAAAACTGTTTTCCATGTTAACCTCAAGTTAGCTTGATAAGCGGGTACAAATGGAGCAAGACTGAAGTTTCTCTAACAAAATTCTTATCCCTGGTAGCTGGTGAAGAGATTAAAGTTGCAAGCTTTAGTTCCTGTGGTACTGATTTTGATTCCCTTAGGTCTCATTTGCTTCTTGTGTGACTTTGAGCAAGTCACTTAACCAGACATTGCTCCCTGGTCGTCCTTGTAAAAGGACCATTTTTCCAGTGGCCCTAGCTGGTTAAAAATAGTATTACCATTATCCCAAGGAGGAGGCACCCATTTTCTAGGCCTCCTCCTATGCAAAACCCCCTTCTAAAAAACATTTTACACATGACGTTGCATAGAAAGAGGAGGATCCATGGGCAGACGTACTGAAATGACCAAGAAATAAAGTTTGATAGAGGAGTACGACCAGCCACAAGACAGTATCTCACACAAATAATGTAGAATCAGAGGAAGATTATCCCTGAAGGGGTTTTAGTTCCTTTGTGACACCAACTAGAAAATCTTTTCCATTTTCTAACATATGACTTCTTACTGGTAAGTTTTCTTGCCTCTTTTAATACATAAAACTCGTCCACTGAAAATAGCTGCCTAAAAGGTATTAAGATTCTATCATTCAGGCAGTTAGTTGTAGCTGTTTGGAGCCAGGATGTATCAACCACCTGTGTGAGTATGTTGTCTGTGAGGAAACTTGTGGTAATTGCTCCTGGCTATTTCCAAAAACAGGGGAAACCACTGTTGAACAGGCCAAAAGTGAATCACCACAATGATCTTTGGAGTATCTTTCTGAAATCACTCAGGGGCATTCCTGTTCAAGAAAAGGAACAAGCATTTGTTTTTGAAGCATTCTTGCAATTAGACCAGGAGCAGAATTTTGCAAACTGATTGCTGCGAGTGGGAGGTGAGAACTACTTGAAGTGTTCCCCACAAATGGATCAATTTCTGGAAGATCCCTTGATTCAATTTCCTTTTGTGAGAGTCTGTCCTGGTCAGCTTGTCTGATACACAATTCTGCTCTGATAGTATACAAGATGCCTTAAGGGATAAGACTGTTCTGAAAAGTTACATACCAGACTATCACAGCAAGGATCTGGTTCCGCCCTGTTTATGTACCACATCACTGTGTTATCTGTAAACACTTGTAGTGGTCCTGGGGACCACAGATGATTGAGAGAGCCAAAGTCTCTTATGTTTATGCATTTTAGTCAATCTTTTATGTTTTAAAGACCTTGCACTTCTATCATTGACACTGCTCCCAAAACAAAGTCTGAGGAGTCTTTGTTAAAGGCTGGACTTGAGCTGGAGAAGAAAGTGGGAGACCGGGATTCTGAGAAATTTGATATCTCCACCAAAAAACAAAATCGCCCTTTTAACAAACCCCAAAACTAGAATGGGGAATGTCAGGGAATGTTGATGTTGGGACCATACAGACTTTAGGTACCACTGGATTATTCTCATGTGGAGTCTTGCTACAGGAATCATGAAAACCATAAAAGCCATGAGAACCCAGTATCCTGAGAAATTCCTTGGCTGAGACATTAGTCTAAGCAGAAAAACTCAGGAATAGATCTAGATACAGATCTTCTTTTCCATATGGGAGAAAAGGCCTTTGAACTAAGGAATTTTGGAAACAACCCGGGAAAACAATCCTGTGAAGAGTCACAGAAGACTTTGTACATTCGCTTGGAATGCCAGTCTGTGTAGGAGATCCCTAAACCAAATGAAAGATTCCTGACACTTTGAAGAAGGCTCTGCAAAGATAAGTAAGCCATCTAAATAAGGAAAATGTGAATAATTTACAGTCTGCAGTAGGCTATCACAGGAGCTAGATACTTTTGTGGGTAATGCAAAGAACTGATAATATGATTTAGACAGAAAATCTTGAAAAAAAAACATCTGAAATCTGGAGCAATAGGGATGTGATGATATACATCATTTAAATCCAAGGTCTCCAGAAAATTTAAATGAGGAATAAGGGGAGCAAGCTATAGAGAGATAACATTTTGAACCTGGACACTATCACAAACAGGTTTAGAAAGGAAAGATCTAAAACTGGTTTCCAAGAATCTTCTTTCTTTGACTTAAAGAAATATTCTTGAATAAATCCAAAGGAGGAGGGACAGATTTTATCACCCCTTAGGACAGAAAAAGCTGAATGTCGGGATGGAAAAGATGAGTTTGGCCAGGCAGATGGTGGGGGGACATCCCTCAAAAAAAGAATGAGAGACTCCCACTGCCATTTGTAACCACAATCTATTAGCTTCAAAACCAATCTTTTCCGAAACTATCTGTTATAAAAGACAGAAAGAGAAGTTCAGATTTTCTTGAAGGATAAACAATTTGCAAGGGTGGCAAGAGGGGTAGGGAGAGTCTGTTAGATAGCCATTCAGACTTACTGGACTGTCCTTTGTTCTGGGGGATTTCTTTCTTTTTTGCTTTTTAAATGCTTGCTAACCATTAGCTTGCAGAGTTTGTTCATTTTGCTTTTTTTGAAAAAAGGGTAGAAGGGGTGGCATTAATTCCTTGGCAAACTTAGAGAAGGAAGGCTTAAAATCTATGAGATACTAAAACCTTATTAGGTTTAGGCAATTCAGATCCTGTGTACTGGCTCAAAAAAGTATATCCTTAGCTACAGACAATTTCTCACCCAATATTTCTGACAAGAGTAATCTGAAAGGAATTTTAAATGTCTCAAATCATTATACTCCAAAAGTACATGTTCCTAGTTATCTTTTTCTTCCCCCATCACACCTCCAACATTTGTTATCTTCCTATGCATAGTCTTCCAGCCAAAGATCCTAAACCTTCTGAACTCTGTTGCATACTTGGGAGTATTACATATGTCCTCCCATTGCTCTCTTGTAAATGGCTTTTCCAGTCTTTCTTCCCAATCTTTTCTAACTTTCTCTGACTGATTCTTATATTTACTGTACAATATTTTATGTCCAACTAAACAACCCTTTTTAACAAGCAGCTTCTGTATTAGATTTAACTAACTCTATCAGAACAGGGCTTTAACTTAACTTTCCCTTATCCCTTTCTCTTTGCCTATAATCTGACTTCTCCCAAAAAATGGCATCTAGGATACACTGCTCAATTTAGTATTAAAGGAAGACATCCTGTGTAGGCACACACCAAAACTGCTGCTAAAGCCAAAGGATCAACACACTCAAATTTACAGCAGGCCATATGAAAGCCTACTGTAGAGGCAGTGATAAAGGTCCTACTCGGCTCTTCCTTGACACCAGATCCAGGAAATGCTGTCAGCTTCAATTGTGTCAGCTGTACTAAAGAAGGCAGTACAAGTGAAGCGAAGTTGAGGGGTCTAAGCCCCAGTGTGCAAAGAAAAAATTATTTTGCCATCTGGCTCCCAAGATTTAAACTCATTATCAGACAATAAGATATCACAGTCTTCAGAAACTATGCTGTACCAGCATCTCTCACCAAAGATATTTAGTCACAATCTCACTGCACTCATACAGGGAACTTGTAAAAGGCATACAACTTCCTAGGAGATGGGGTCAAGTCTGGATACTTCCAGGCTAAAAAAAAACAAAACAGCAGGCTTTATTAGGGGCTTTATGGATCAGGTGACTGATGGCTCTTCCTCATTCATACCCAAATTTCATTCAACTGCTTCTTGGAAAAAAGAAAAACTGCCCACAAGACACAACATGGGAGAGTCTCCATTCTCCTTATTTTAGATGTGGGGTGACAGATCTGTGCTTACTTGATGTGTAAAGCAGTGAGTGAGTGAAGTGTGACTGCCAAAGGCTTTGTAATGGTACTCCAGCACCAGGGAATTACTCACTGGAGATAATGCTGGGTTACACAGGTCTGTGTAGCATCTAGCAATGGCATTAGGCCGTGTTTCTTCAAATTTGTTACCTACTTTCATTTCCTTCTCAGTGTTAATCTGCTACACAGTTTTGTAGTTTACTTCTATGAACTTATGTGCCAACTTACCATACTCGTACCCAAGATTTTTTGCAATATTAATGGAATTTTTTACAATGCCTTTGGACCATGGTGGCAAGGGATCAGAGGATTATAGGAGGTTACTAGCCTAACTGCCCTAGGGCCTTTTTTCAGCATAACCATTCACATCCCCACTTTTTTCCAATTATCAATGCCCACAGGCTAGAACAGCTTTGCTATATGCCTATGACTTGGGGGATTTACAAACTCCCCTATCCATAAGGGCCACTGGCAACAAGCCAGGGATGAATTTGTGATTTCACATTAATTGGTCCAAACTACATTTGAAATGGCTTAGGGGAGAGCTCTATTTTCTATGAATGGGGTGTCTGTTCCACAGAAGGGGTAAGCTCTGAAACACATGCTTGCTTGTCCAACATGTTTTGTTTATGTCACAAACGAGGTTTAGATCACGTAATTTTACTGCTGTTTTGCAAATGTGTAGCAGATCCATCAAGGCTGAATCAGCGAATGCCTTATAGGTTAGGCGTGTCTATATTATATTCTCAAAAGCCGACAATGTTGAATCGGACATTGTCGACATGAGAATATCGAATGCTCAGAATCTCGAACGTGTAAATGGAAATCTCCGTAAGGGGAAATTTCCATTTACTGCAATGTAGTGCGGTCTCAGAGTTGGTATAGTTAAGTAGCGGGGGGTGTGGGGGGCACGGGGGGTTTGCCCCCCTTGCTTAAACCCATTAGGGTACTTTTTTCTTTTTGTCCATTTATAAGGTCGATGTTTGAAGACAATGACCATATGGCGTCAACCATATGTTGTTCGACGTTTTCAATCGTCGATCTTCTAATATAGATCCGGTTAGGCACAGATTGCCCCTCAGTAGTCTGTAGGAGACCGAGTACAGGGACAGAGCTTTGAGGCGGTCCACACAGGATATATTATTTATACCCTGTATTCTTTTAGTAAGTAACCTCTGTTGTTGCTCCAGCTGTTGCAAACACATGGTCAAGTGCATGCTGAGGGGTAACACTGTACTCAACTATTGGTCTAATGAGGGATGAGTATAGTGGGACTATAATCTCCTTAGCTAAGGATGCCATGCCCTTACTTATAAGTTACGCCACGTAGAATAATTTTCTCACTACCATGGACACATGATGATCAAAATTCTGGTTACTGTCAACCTGACTTCCCTACCACTGGGTCTACTCTTAGGGGAGTGTTACCAATGCTGTAATTTACAGGGCTAGTATTCTTCCCAAAGGATATAATTATGCATTTTTTGCACTGAGTTTTAGGCCATAGTTAAGGCACCATTTACTTGTCTGTGTCAGACCTTCCTGGAGGATATCCACATCTTTGCGGGATTCAATGATTGCACTCTGTTGGCAGTCATCAGCAAATCTGGTCAAAGGCCCTCTACATTTGTCTTGACTTCAGAGAAGTCTATTCTAAACAGGACATGTCCCAGTACTGAGCCCTGTGGGACACTACAAGTAACAGGCCTGTTGGTGGAGCTGGATTCCCTCACCCTAACTTCATGTATCCTGTCTGTGAGCTATTTGCTAATTCACTGGATGACACAGGGATTCATGCTAAATATGTAAACTTGTCTATAACATCTGAGTGAGGTATTGTGTCAAATTCCTTTGCCAGGTCAAGCTAGGCAGTATGTACAGTTTTGCCCTCGTCCATGGCTCTAGTGACCTTCTTGAAGAAGTGCACCAAGTTCAGTAAGACAACTTCACTGAAACTGCAACCTGAGCCTGTCTCTATGAAGACTGATGCCTGTTAGGTCAGCCTGAGCAGTAATGATGCCAAGAGCTTGAAATTTAAGGAATAGGTGTGTGGTTCCAAGAAGTGGGTTTGCCTTCTGATGTTTAATAGTTGCAGTGAAAAGATGATCATTTGCAGCAAAGCTGAAGACCTTCTCAACAAAGGGAGAAAGACAAAGAACAAAAGAAAAAAGTCTGGAGATTCTTTAGCAATAATGGTTGTGGGCTTGCTTACATTCTGTATTAAATAATGAAGATTCATCTCACCTTCTGAAGAATGCTCCACAGCACAGTGAAATGGGGATCCATATCAATATTCTTAACCTTGGACTCAGAACGCTTGGTGCATAAATGAGCTTCCTCAATTTTATGTTTGCTTTTAATCAATTTTAAACAATTTTGTTGGAGAAGCAGCTCCCTTGCCTGAATCTGTGAACCTGTTTCTTTACCTAAGATCACATTAACCCATGCAAAAGATCTGCTACTTCATCCTAAAGCTACAGAAACTACCCCATTTGACCTTGAGTCATCCAGCTGCAAGTGTACATAGCTCACAGCTCAAATAAAGTATCTGAACACATGTTCTTTAACTTCTAAAGTTTACACACAAATATATCACATGAAGAAAACGACAATTTTTTTTTTTTTTTTTTAAATTGGGCTTCTGCACTCCATGGGGGAGATTAATCACCCACACACCCTTACCTGAATAGTCTCTTCCCACAGTAAAAACAATTTGTAGAAAGAGCAGTTAGTAAAATACAAAAAAATTGTCTCAATATTTCTGTGGTAAGTTGCAATCGTGGAGTATGTGAAAATAAGCACACTTCAAGAAGAAGCACATCGATCTTGTATGGTGTGAGCATATCTGCTCAACCACATGTGAAATAAACACCATCAAACAAATGAACACCATGCAAAAAGAAGTCATGTACTTACCATAATGTTCCATGTGAGTTCTTCTCGGCTTCATTCTTACTGATAGGTTCGGATATGATCCCTCGGCGCCTAGTTGGCCAAATTGCAAAGCTCAAGGTTTCCAAACAGCTCGAGGCCGAAACCCTATCCCATGATTCTCCTCTACTTCCCTCATATCTTGTTCGCTGCCAACTACTAACATACTCACAGAGTAAAAATACTATCCTCATATTTCCAGTAACTGGTGAAAACTTCTCAGAAAAGACCAAAACAGGCTGAAAGAAAGAGTCAACTCTCGAACTTCCAGACACTGGTTGGGAGTAGGAGGGTGGGTTGTAAGAATGAAGGCGAGAAGAACAACTCGCATGGAACGTTATGGTAAGTACATAACTTCTTTATGTGAAGTTGTTCAATCTTACCTTCATTCTTACTGATGGGTTGCGTCCCCCCAGCACAACAATCTTGGGTGGCTCACGGGAGTACATGTCTAAGGACAGCAGAACCAAAGGAAGCCCTGTCCCTAGAGATCTTGTCTACTTTGTAATGAGTAATGAAGGTATGTGGCCTTGACCATGTGGCTGCCATACAAATAAAATCTATTGGTAGCCTGGCCGAAAAAGCTGTAGAAGTAGAGAGACTGCTCTAGTTGAGTGAGCTTTAACTTTGTTTTCTAAGGAAATATGTGCAGAAAAAGAAGTTATGTACTCACCATAGCCTTTCATCTGAGTAGTTATACTTCATTTTTTTGCAACCTGTGGGTATTCAGATCCATATCAGATCCGAGCCGGCAACTTTACAAGCATCTGCTCTGAGCTCCAAGCTCCTCCCCCTTACCCATAACACATCACCATCTCCTGCTTTCCCTCAGATCGGGTTTGCTGTAACCCAAACTAATCAGCAACTCAAACTAGAAGAAACCATACATGATCATCACATGAGAAGGTTCGGGGGAAGGAGGGTGGAACGGTTGCAGAATAATGAAGTATAACTTCTCAGATGGAACGTACTGTTGAGTACATAACTTCTTTATCTGAAGTAGTTAACTTCATTTTATCGTCAACCTGTGGGACAGAGTCCCCAACTACTCAAACCCCTGGGAGGCCCTCATGGAAGGATATCCCTGAGCACTGCAGAGCCAAAGGATGCTCTCCCTCTGGAGATTAAATCCAACTTATAATGAGAAATGAAGGTACGTGACTTAGCTCAAGTTGCTAATGCACAAATGTCATCCAATGACACCCTAAGACCAGAAAGCAGCAGACATTGCCATACATCTGGTAGAATGAGCTTTAACAGGACCAGGTGGAGACAAGCCTTTGTCTTTGTAAATTTGCAAAATACATAACGTAATCCATGCAGCTAAGGAAACTTTGGTGATGGCCTTACCCAAAAGGGCTTAGAAAAGGACACAAATAACTGGTCAGACTTATGGAAGGACTTTGTTCTGTGTAAATAAAAACGAAGTTGTCTATGAACATCTAGCAAATGCAGTTTATATTCACCCTTGTTCTGAAAATTGGGAAAGAAAACAGGCAGGTTAAGTGTGTGATTAATGTTTGATTCAGAAGCCACTTTTGATAAGAAAGAAGGGTTTCTGCGGAGAGAAACCCTCTCTTTATGGAAACAAGTAAGGGGGCATGGCAGACCAGGCCTGAAGCTCAGAAACCCTCCTAGCCAAAGTAATAGCCACTAGGAAGGCAGTCTTCCAGGATAGAAACCTTAAATCCGCTGAAGCTGCAGGTTCAAAGGGGGAGCAACTAAGGCCTGAAGAACCAAGGTAAGGTCCCAAGGAGGAACAGGGTTCTTAACTGGATTGCGCAAAAGAAAAGTGCCTTTAAGAAAAGCCTTACCAATCTAGAAGAGGCCAGGGCATTCCTATTCTCGCCGACATGGAAATTTGAAATAGCTGCCAGTTGCACTTTCACAGTGGAAAAACTGGCCCCTTGTTGAAAAATGCTGGCTAAGAAATCCAGTACCGCAGATACAGGGGCTGTAAAAGGATCCAGCTTTCTCTGAGATGCCCAAATAGAAAACTGTTTCCATTTACTGCGGTTAATCTTCCTAGTGGAAGACTTATGAGCCGCCACCAGAATAGTTTTCACTGAAGACGAAAGACCGGAAGTCCTGGCAATTAAGGGAACTGGAGCAACCAAGCTGTCAGCTTGAGGCTGTCCAGTTTGGGCGGACAGGTGTCTGAAAAGTGAGAAATGAGATCCGGGCAGGGATCTAGAATTCAAGGAGGAGCTAGAACATGAGACCAGAGGAAGGGGAACCAAACCTGATAAGGCCAGAACGGGGCAATGAGGATCACCTTGTACCCTAGTCGGCAAGCCTTCTGAAGAAACTTCGAAATGAGTGGTAATGGGGGATAAGCGTACAGGAGCCCGGGAGACCAAGCATGGACTAGAGCATCTCTGGGGGAGTCCCCTGGTGAGGGAATCTAAGAACTCGCTGCACTTCGCATTGGAAGGAGATGTGAAGAGATCGCAGCAAGGCTGTCCCCACACAAGGAAGATCTCCTCCGCTACCGACTGCTTCAGAGACCACTCGTATGGCATTAGAATAGCCAGACTCGATTTGTCCGCTAAAATTTTGGAGTGTCGCAATCAGAAACAGACTTGTGGAGATCGCCCACTGCCAAACTCTCATGGCCTCGCGACACAGAGGGTAAGATCTGGTTCCTTCTTGTTTGTTGATGTACCAGACAACAGACATGTTGTCTGACTAAATTGCAATAGTCCCCAGAGGAAGAACAATATGGAAGGCCTGCAATACTAAAAGCACTGCTCTCATCTCCAGTACACTGATGTGCAATCTGGTCACGATCTGGGACCACATGCCTTGGACTGTCCTCCCCAGATAATGCTCCCCCCACCCGAGCTGGGAGACATCCATGGTCACTGTGGGGGCTGTGGATGGAACAAAGGGGCGTCACGCTACAATCTCCGGAGACTGGACCCACCAGAGAAGTGACGCCCTGCAGGCTTTGCTGACGTGAATTGGGTATTCCATGAGGAGATCCAGCCAAGACCACTGTACGGCTAGAGTCCATTGTAGAACACGCATGTGAAGATGCGCACAGGAGAGGATAGAAAATGCTGGAGCCATAGAGCCCAAGGCTCTGAGAATGTCCACCGCCTTCGGTAACCTGGGGCCAAGAATCTGTGATACATGAGCCCTTGGACTCTGGACCGTGTTTGGAGATAGGAAAACTTTCAATTGAAGGGTGTCCAGCCACTATACAGTCCAAGATCTGCACCGGATTCAAGAGTGACTTCGGAATATTGACTGTAATCCCTAACAGGGCTACAAGATGTAGGAAGAAGTCTCTGGCTTGGCAAAGACGACGCTCGGTGTAAGAAGCGAGGAGCCAATCATCTAGGTAAGTGAATACCTGAATCCCCTGAAGCCTCAGGTCAGCCGCTATGACTGCCATTACCTTGGTATATACCCTGGGGACTGTGGTGAGACCGAAAGGTAGGGCTCGGAACTGGAAATGACAGACTCCCAGCCAGAAGCGAAGGAATCTCCTGGAGCTTCTGTGAATCTTGATATGGTAGTAAGCGTACTGGAGATCTACCGCACACATCCAGTTGCATTCTCTAAGATAAGGTAGAATGGACTGTAGGACGACCATCCAGAATTTCTGTTTGGCAACAGCCAGGTTCAAGGTCGACAGGTCCAAAATGGTCCGAGGTCCCCCGTCTTTTCTGGCACTAAAAAGAACCTGGAGTAAATGCCTGACCCGGACTGATCGGGGGATGGGGGGGCAGTTCCATGGCTCGTTTTTGAAGCAGCTTGAAAACCTCTAGCACTGCAGTCTCCCTTTGAACGGGTGGAACATTTGGGAGGCACTTCGGTTGGATTGGAGGGGCAACAAATGGGATGGAGTAACCTCTGGTTGTTATTTGAAGCACCCAATGATCTGCAGTTATGGACTCCCATGCCTTTTGGTGCAATGATAATTTTCCCCTGACTGCCTCCAGAGTAGGACAGTCGGGCAACCCTTCAGGGTTGCTGTGCAGGCCTGTCCGAGAAGGGCTCCCTAGACCCAAAGTTCCTCTGACCCCCTCTGCCTCTGGGCCGGTGTCTGTCATGTCCCCCTCTGCCTCTAGGGGACAAGTTGTCCTGAGAGTCCCGGGAAAACTGCGATTTCTGGAACCACATTTTCTTTTGCCCTCTCGGATTCCTGGAAAAAAAGATCTTTGAGAGCTAGAGAAGCTGATTCAGACAGCAGACAAAGTCTTCCCATCTTTCTCACTCTGGACAAGGGTGTCACATACGGTCTTCCCAAAGAGAGAAGAACCATCGAAGGGAGCATTCGTAAAATACGCCTTGAAGGAGTCCGCAAACTGACACAGTCTGATCCGTGCGTGTCGACTCATAGCAACGCCAGTCCCAGCCGCCCTAGCTGCTCCTTCCTTAGCATGAGAAAGGAGGCGCATGGACGTGTTTGACACTGATTTCAGAGTAGACCTCTTTGCGGAGAACAGACGCTTGTCCTCCTGCGACAAAGACAATGGGGGCGGCTCAGCTAACTCTGTGACTAGGTCTCACTCCAGTCGTATAACGTGTGCCAAGTAGTTCTGTGCTCAGATGGAAAACATCTCTGAAAAATGCACTCACTTCCCAAATCGATCCACCGTCCTGGACTCCTTATCCAGAGGGTGGACCGAGGAACTCTCTTGAGCCAGTTTTCTCTTGGTGGCTGCTGCAACCACCATAGCGTCCACAGGGGACCCTTTATACCATGCCTGTCAGAAGGTGGAGAGAGAATTTTGTCCGGGCACTTGGGTATCTGCTCTATGGTGTCAGGTTCCTTCCATGCCCAGGTGGTGATAAAATCCACTAAAGGATCTGCCGTCAGGGACACCCAGGAAGTACATGGGCCCATGCCAAAAGCCTCCAGGAACACTGATTCATCCCTAGGTTTTGGGGCTGACCAACCTCCCCTCTGGCGGAGGATCGCCATGATGTCCCCAAAGAAGACATCCTTGGGAGGTGATCTGGGGGAACCTTCTCCATCTAAATCAGTATCTTCGGTGAGGGACTCAGGGGAGTCCAGGTGCCTCCTTTTGCACATGTGCTTACGATGACCCTCCTCAGTGGGACTCTCTGAAGAGGGCTCGTGAGCTGCGGGGGGTTCCTCCAGGGGAACCACCTGGGGCTCCTCTAGCATAGGCTGTCCCTGAGACAAAATGAAGGGAGTCGTAACCGAATCAGAGGGAGTCTGGGCGGAATCCAAGGAAATAGGCTGGGGTCTCGATCCTTGGGAGAGAACCCTCTCCACCACATAGAACGCCGATGGAAAGCGCACCTCCTTAGAGCCCAACAAGGAGGAAGCTCTCCCCGCGTCCGTCATGAGGATCGGAGCAGAGGCTAGGGTAGCAGGAGCTTCGAAGGAACTGCTTGGATCCGACAAAACCGGAACTGAAGACACATCCAATCCCCTCAGGTCCGACTCCCCATCCCAGAGAGTTGCTCGGATCCGAGGAACTCAAGGTAATCTCAGGTCTCAAGGTTGGAGGAATCATCGGCACCGAATCCCCAGCTCCGAAGATCCTCGGATCCATATACCTCAAAACCACAGGCCGGATCAGGGAAGGAGAAATTGGGAGAAAGAACGGCATGGAGGTCCCCCTCGAGAGGGACCTAGCAAGACTCCCATCTGGATTTGGGTCAGAATGAATCTTATCATCCTGTCCATATACATTTCAGAAAGACTCTGAGTCAAGTGCAAGGAAGCAACTGACTTGGATCTGGCTGGTTTGCTGGGAGAACCTAGAGGAAGGCCTCAGCTCCGTCGAAAATCTGGGGGAGTGGAGCTAAGGAAAAATAGGTCTCGAGACCTTAGAAGGCGGGCTAGGGAAGGACTCCCGATCTGGAGACCTTTTATGGGGCTTATCCCCTTTCTTCTCTTTGTCTCTCCCTCTCTTTGCATCCTCGTGTCTGTCCTTTTTGTCTCTATCTTTGGCAACATTCGCTTCAGCAGGTGTTGCGGGAGGGTGAGTCTCAGCCTGGGGGGGGGGGGGGGAGTTGTGGTAGAAGCCAAGGCCGTAGAAGAATCCAAGGTAGATGCTGGAAGCAGGCTTTTCGCCACAATTTTGGCCTTTCTGTCTCTAAGGGCCCTTGGATTGAATCCTGCACAAATGCTGCATTGGACAGACCAATGTGCAACGGCCAAGCAAACAACACACAGAGTGTGGCCATCCGCTAGTGAAAGCTTATGGTGCCACACTGTGCATTTTTTAAAACTAGGTTTTGGTTGTTCAGACATCCCAAAAAGCAACAAACAACCACACCTAGTCACCCAAACAAACTACCTGACCACGCAGACACTAAGAGAAGGGAAGGGCCTGTACAAAACTATCTCACGATATATATATACTTTTTTTTTTGACAAAAAAACGACAAACTAGCATTAGGGAGAGGAAAAGGGAACTGAGAAAACTCACAAGAAACAAACTCCAAAAAGCACTTACAATACCACTAAAGCTCAGAGCTGTGGAGATCACAATGCTGATGCATGAAGCGGCAAACAAGATCTGAGGGAAAGCAGGACATGGTGTATTATGGGTAAGGGGGAGGAGCTTGGAGCAGATGCTTGTAACATTGCCGGCTCGGATCCAATATGGATCTGAATACCCACAGGTTGAAAATAAAATGAATACCCACAGGTTGAAAATAAAATGAAGTTAACTACTTCAGATCTATAAATAAAAGATATGCAGTCCGAAAGCCTCTTAGATAAGGTACGTTTGGAAACTGTGGCACCTTTCTTGGAATCTGAAAATGACACAAACAGCTGGTCAGATTGTCTATGGTATTTTGTCCTGTCTAAACAGAAACAAAGTTGTCTGTGAACATCAAGCTTGTGAAGCATATACTCCAATTGATTAGTATGGTTAGGAAAGAAAATTGGCAAGTCAATGGTTTGATTAAGGTTGGATTCTGAGCAAACCTTTGGTAGGAAAGAAGGGTTTGTTTCCAGGGAAACTTTGTGGAATATCAAAACATGGATGCCTTACCAATAGGTCCTACGATGCTGAAACTCTGCACACAGAGGTGATAACCACTAGGGAAATAGTTTTCCACAAAAGGAATTTCAATTCACAGGAAGATGCCGGTTCAAATGGAGGAAGAATAATCTTTGACAGGATGAGATTTAGATTCCATGGAGTAGTGGGGGATCAAACAGGAGGCCTCAAATGTATTACACCTTTTAGAAAGGCCTTCGCCATTGTAGGAGACATGACATTGTCCCCTAGTTCAACAATATGAAAATTTGATATAGCAGCCAGTTGAACTCTAATAGTTGCTGCTGCAGCCCCTTCATTAAATAGTTTGGTCAAGAACTCCAATATATCAGATATCAAAGCCAGGAATGGATCAATGTTGTTTTGCTGAGCCCAGATTGAAAATCTCCTCCATTTGCTAAGGTAAAGTTTTCTAGTTGAGGACTTATGGGAAGACAATAACATATGTTGAGTTTCTGCTATCAAATTTTGGTATCTAGCTATTCTTGGAATTGGAGCAGCCATATGGTTAGTTTGATGGACTGTAGAGAAGGGTGAAGAGCTCCTGACGAGTGAGTAAGAAGGTCCAGCACTGGGTCAGGATCAAGGGCTCTTCCAAAAGATGAGGCTTCAGGAAGGAGAACCAAATCTGATGAGGCCAAAAAGGTGCTATTAAGATAACTGTACTTCCCAGGGCACTGGCTTTTTGCAGAACTTTGGTAATTAGCGGGAAAGGTGGGAAAGCATAAAGAAGACTCGGGGCCCAATCGTGTACGAGCGCATCCCTCAGGGACTCCCCCACTGGAGGAGTTAGGGCAAAGTAGTTGCATTTGGGGTTTGTGGGAGTTGCAAAGAGATCGCAGCAAGGCTGGCTCCATCTGTGGAAGATCATTTCCGCAACTTTGTTCCTGAGGGACCACTCGTGGCAATAGAATTGCTCTATCACGTTGGATTTCCCCGGGATGTTCATTGCTATCAGAAAGCGCTGGGTGGACTCTGCCCAATGCCACACTCGCAGGGCCTCTCGACATAGGGGATAAGATCTGGTCCCTCCTTGTTTGTTTATATACCAGACTATGGATGTTGTCTGACTGAATTGCAATGGTCCTCAGAGGAAGAAAGTCTTGAAAGGGTTGCAACGCTAAGAGTACCGCTCTCATCCCTAGGATGTTGCTATGCAAGTGAGCCTCGTGTTCTTGCCATGTACCTTGGGCTGTCCGTCCCCGATAATGCCGCCCCTACCCAATCAGGGTGGCGTCCGTAGTCACAGTTGCAACTGGAGTCAGAAGAGAGACATCCCATGGTTACAGATTCAGACGTCAGCCACCACTGAAGGTACTTCTTGCATGAATTGGGTTATCCGAACCAGGTGATCCACCTGTAATTCTTGAAAGGTCATTGTGTGGATAGTAGCCATTGAAGAATGCACATGTGCGACCTCGATAGAGGTATTGCAATAACAGCTGCTGTCATGGTGCCCAAAAGTCTAAGAATCGCCGATGGTGGTGCTCTGTGCTTTGAGAGAATGTCCAGAAATTGTTGCCAAATGATAAGTATTCTTTCCAAAGGAAGTTTTAGGGACATGTTGACGGTGTCCAAGTCTGCTCCTATAAAGACGGTATGCCGTCACGGCAATAAGGCAGACTTTTCTGAATTTATTGTTATCCTCAGTTGAGAGCAGAGTTCTAGGGTAATGTCCCTTGCATGTATGAGATGATGCATGGTGGGTGCAGTAAGGAGCCAGTCATCTAAATATGGAAACACCTGGATTCCTTGATGCCTCAAGTGAGCCAAAACCACTGCCATACATTTGGTAAACACTCTGGGGGGCTGTAATGAGACCAAAGGGCAGGGCTCGAAACTGGTAATGCCTGGCCCCCAACCGAAAGCGCAGATGATCCCTGGATGGCCTGGCCATCTTTATATGGTAGTACGCATCCTGGAGACCTATTGAGTACATCCAATTGTCTTTCCCTAAGAACGGGAGTATTGACTGAAGCGTGACCATCCGGAACTTTGTCTTTTCTACAGATTTGTTGAGTCTGCTGAGATCTAGTATCGGTCCTCCAGTCAACTGTTTTCTTTGGCACTAAAAATAATCTTTAGTAAGTTCTGGATCCTTTCTGGTCTGCTGGGACTGAATGGATGACTCCTTTTCTAGCAACTTTTGAATCTCTACTGTTGCAACATCCCAAAGACTGAGTGGAACATCTGGGATCTTTCTTAATTTTGGGCGCGAGTGAAAGGGGATAATATAACCTCTGGAAATTATACTTTCTACCCAGCTGTCTTTTGTGATTTTTGACCCAGGCGCCTAGATACAAAGATAAACGTCCCCCGACTGCCTCCAGAGACGGACAGGTGGGCCTCCTTTCAGGAGTGCTGATGGGACTTTCCAAGGAACTGATCCCTGTCACCCTGGTTCTGCGGACCCCATCTGCCACGTGGGAGGCATCTTCCATTATTGCCCCTCCTCTACCCCTGGAGGGGGTTTCACCTCGTGTGTCCGAAAAGGCTCCTTCGGCTTTGCGGAACCACATTTTCCCACCCCGCTGGCCTTTGGGATAAGGTCTAGTAGGTGTGGAAAAATGGACTCCTACGGCAGATAGAGTCTTTCTGTCTTGTTCACATCTGGCAAGGGTCTCTAACTTTAGGTCCAAAAAGTGAGGAACCATCACGGGGCATTCACAAAGGATGACTTGAAAGGCTCCGCAAAAGAACACAAGTGCATCCAGGAACGTCTCCGAAGAGCTATTCCTGTACCCGCTGCCCTACTCATCCCATCATCTGCATAAGATACGAGGCGCATGGAAGAGTTGATGACTGAATTAAGGGTAGCAAGCTGAGATGTTACCTTGTCTGCCACGGTATCAGCTATTGCACTCTGAAGAGCATCTCTGAGCTCTTCTAGGAGAGCTCTTTGAAGCCTTGTAAAGTGAATTAAATAGTTCAACGATCGAAGAGCAAATGTCATAGAACTGAACATGTGCTTGCCAAATCTGTCCATGATCCTTGACTCTCTATTAGGAGGACAGACAGACGTTGAGGTCTCTGACATCTCTTTCTCAGTGGCTGCCGCAACCACCATGGCATCAACGGGAATAGGTTTGGACAAAAAGGTCTTATGAGGTGCAGAAATATATATGTTTGGTCTTCTGGGGACAGGTTACATGGTATCTGGTGACTCCTATGCCCTTAGAGATAAAAGATCCCTCAACTCATCGAAGGGCGGAGATACCCAAGAGGTGGAGGTCCGGGACCCAAAAGCTTTCAGGAGCACCGATTCATCATTAGAAGGGTTGATGGGCTGCCAGTCACCCCTCTGCTTCAGGATCTCTAGGATATCCGTGAAAGGTATATCCTCAGAGGGGAACCTTGGGGACCCTTCTGACTCCTCCAAATTGAGGTCGGACATCAGATTCCTGAGGGGAATCTACATGCTTCCTCTTACATGTCCTCTTCCTAGGGACCTTCTCAGTGGGAGCTTCTGGGGAGGTCTTGGAAGAGGAGAGTTCCCCCAAGGGGGCTTCCTGAGGCTCTGGGTCCCTACCCTTACGATGGATCTGTGGTAACGGAGAAGATTCTGGCGGTTTAAGGGAGGAAGTAGTCTGCTCAGAAGTTGTGATTGCCTGGGGGGACAATACCCTCCTCATGGCATCGAAGGCACTGCTGATCCGATGCGAGGAAGCCCCTGGGTCTGAAGACATCGAGGACTCCTCCCGCACCAAAGCTGCCGGCTCCGATCCCAAGGTGGAAGCCGAGCTCATCCACGCCGAAACCCCGAGGGGAAGAGTCAGAACCGAAACGTCAGTTCAACTCCCCTCCCTGGAACCGACGGGTGTGTGTCGGCTCCCAGAGTCTGCAGGTGACGGAGAAGATTCCGGTGGTTTAAGGGAGGAAGTAGTCTGCTCAGAAGTTGTGATTTCCTGGGGGACAATACCCTCCTAATGGTATCGAAGGCACCACTGCTCCGATGCGAGGAAGCTCCTGGGTCCGAAGACATCGCGGACTCCTCCCGCACCAAAGCTGCCGGCTCCGATCCCAAGGTGGGAGCCGAGCTCATCCACGCTGAAACCCCGAGATGAAGAGTCAGAAAAGAAACGTCAGTTCAACTCCCCTCCCTGGGACCAACGGGTGAGTGTCTGCTCCCAGAGTCTGCAGCCGGGGCCGAAGACATCAGGGTTGTTGGTGACGAGGGGCCAAATACGGGTGTCGGCGCTGACTGCTCCCCAATCAACTGACCACCTCCCTCCGGCTCCAAAGGCTTGACTCGAGTCGGAGGAGGAACAGCAAGGAAGGTAGATGACTTGATCGGCTCCGAAGCTGCCAGAGTTGAAGCAGATAAAATTTTTGGTAGCGCTGGATTCTGTAATCTCCTCACCACTTGATCCACATCCGAATCAGTCTGGAAGCTTGAGAGGAGGCCACGGAAGGAGCAGGTGAACCCAGGATTGGAGACTTTAGCATTGGAGATACCGGCTCCAAAACTGGGGACCGGCTCCTACCCACTACCTGAACAGTCGGCTTTGCTAACTGTGAAGACAAGAAGATACTTTCCTTGCTACCTTCGAAGCTGAAAGCTTTTCGGCTCCGAACCAGAGACAGAGGAGGAAGAAGAAGCAGATTTTGGCTTTTCCTGAGGAGCCAAGTCCAAATCCGATTGAAAGGTGGACTTAAATAAGGCCCCTTTTTCCACTAATTTCCTTTTCTTTCTGACAAAACCCTGGTACTAAATGCGTGGCACACAGAACATACTTCTTGAAGATGGACCTCTCCTAGGCAATAAACATAGATGGTGTGACTATCTGTGAGAGACATTTTTTGGTTACATTTAGGGCGTTTTTGAAGCCTGACTTTACCTTTTCTGACATACTGCAATAATTTCCTTTTTCTTACTACAAGTATAACAAAATCCAGTAGAAAACACTACAATGTTAATAACAACTGAATAATAACGAAACTTTGCATACATCCACTGCTGGACAGAAAATTTAAGTCCAACTCTGCTGCAACGAAAAAGTTAAGCCTACCGGCTGAATTACTGGATCTCACTCCAACTCAAAACACTATACTACGCCAAACTTGGCTATTTCAACAACTTTTTCTTTAGACATTCAAATACTATTTATAAAGAAAATAGTCTAACTTCGGCTATAAATTAAAGTAAGAAGGCCTAACGGGCTAGAAAGCTAGAATTAGAGACTAGAGCCTAAACTTGGCTACAATGGGATAGGGTAAACAGATGCCAGAGCAGGCACAAAAAAAAACGGCCTAACGCCAATAAAGGAAATAACAATAAACCCCCCACAAAAACAGAGTAAAGTATATACAAGCCTAACTTTTGCTAAGTGAAAAACGTTTTCTCTGATGACGAAAAAGAAACCAATAAAGGAAATATTTTTACTTAACTGACAAAAAACGTCCTGAGCTGAAGAAACATGCGCGATATGTTGCAGCGGCAAACTAGATCTGGGGGAAGTAGAGGAGCATCATGGGATAGGGCTTTGGCCTTGATCTGTTTGGAGTCCTCGAGCTTTGCAATTTGGCCAACTCGGAGCAGAGGGATCGGCTCCGAACCTATCAGTAAGAATGAAGGCGAGATTGAACAACTTCAGATCTCCTATTTTTCTTTTTTGTGGTGTTCCTGCCCCTTGCTCAGGTAAAGTAATTATGTCATTCAACTAATATAGTTTGTGTTTACATATCGGTAAAACTTACTGTACTACATATTTTAAATAGGTGTACTCTGTACTTATCAGAGTCTGCCTTAGCATGTGGCTTAGGTCATAAATGTAAAGGGTCTTGGACCAACCATCTTACTTGGTTAAAAATAAATCAATAAGCTGAAGAAACCCTGTTAAACACCTTTACTAAAATGTCATTTGTTATAGTCACACATACATTACAAGAAAACAAAACATATTAACATTTTTTTTCCATTTACAGACACTATTTTCTTTATTTGTAATAGTCTCAGTCCAACATTTTATATATATATATATATATATATATATATATATATATATATATATATATATATATATATATGGGTTCCATACAATAGGTCGAATTTTCACTAATTCGAAATAGTGCATGGAATGCTCACTGCAGTGAAAGTGCACTTAATCGAAAGTGCACTTACGCGAAGTTCAGTACAATGAACGGGTGTTGTACTGAACTTCCGTGCAGTACTCACGGACCTCAGGGTTAGGGCAAGGGTCATAGTAAGGGGACAGCCCTACAGGCTATCCCCTTACCATGGCCCATGCCCTAACCCTAAGGTCCATGACAACTGCAGTGCAGTGAAGGACATAGCAATGTCCTCCACTATGGTGCGATAGTCATGAACCTTAGGGTTAGGGCATGGGCTAGGGTAAGGGGATAGCTTTACTAACTATCCCCTTACCCTAACCCATGCCCTAACCCTAAGGTCCGAGACTATCACACCATAGTGGAGGACATAGCTTGTTTTTTATGTCCTCCACTGTGCTGCGGTGTTTTCGGTGAAGTGCACGTACGCAAAAGTTCACTTTCGTTAAAGTGAACTTTCGCAGAAGTGAGGCTTCCTATTACAAGTTCGAAGTAGTGAACTTCGTTCTTGTAATAGGAATCCATATACATATATATATATATATATATATATATATATATATATATATATATATATATATATATATATATATATATATATATTTATATTGCTCAGTTCCTATCTTCTGTTATATCTCACTTATCCTGAACATTTGTCTGCAGGTATTATTCTCACAAATTCCATTTATTTCTATGGAATTTGCTCCCTCCCTCTTCTAAAAGTTCCTTCTTTCAGTTCTTTTACCCATTTTATAATATTCAATAATTCTAAGATAGTTAGTTTAGATTTTGATTTTAATTTTCTAGTAACTGCTTTTTTGACAGCCAAAAGAATTAAACTTTATAAGGCCTTACTATGTTCTAGGCAATTCACATCCTGTGTCCCAGCCATACTTCTCAACCATCTGTCCCAGCCATACTTCTCAACCACTTAGTGCAAGAAATCTGGACATATATCATAAAATGTTTTGTACAAATACAGAAAAAAATAAAAATTTGTTTTACTTACAGTTGCTTCTTTTTTTCCTTTGGGGTATTTGCTTTACAGTCCACCCACAAATTTAACAAAGTCAAAAATGTACAGTCTTTTTGTTGGATAAACTTATTTCCTCCTTAGCCTGTTCTGCATCAAAAAATGTCTGATCCTCCAGGGAAAAAATACTTTAAAGACAGTTGGGTACAGTAGCTTGAATCTCACACCTGCCTCTCAACATTCCTTGACTGCTGGGATAAATTTGCTTCTCTTCTGACTGGTTTATAGAGAATAATCATTTTCACAAACACTCTGCGATCTTCAAATTTTAAGGGTCTATATTACATCAGTGAAAACTCTCTTGAACGAACGGCATTTAATTGAAAATGCCGTTCATCGAATTCCGCTCTGGTGGGAGGCTGCACCCCCCCCCCGCTAATTATATATACCAACACTGAGACCGCACTACAGTGAGGAAAGGGAACATTTTCCTATCTTCACTGTACCACAATCTATTAAAAGTTTGATGAATGGCATGCTCGATGCAAGTGCACCAAAAATAACGTTTGCTGAACTGAATTTTCGATGATCTAATAGGGACTCAATGTTTAATACTTTGCTTTTCTGTCACGGTTTTGTCAGGATCAGCTCTTTCTGATAGAATTACTAATATAGGCTTTGGCTGCTTTCTTGTGGCCTGGTTTGGAGCATATGCATAATGTGCCCTTTCAATGAACAAATCCTACTGTGGAACACTAGTCCAGTTCCTTATTTGTGCTTTCATAAAATGAAAACAGTCTGTTCCTTCCGGTTTCCTTGGGTACAGCAGAAAATATCAGGTCTTCCCTGTGCATTCTTGTCTTCTAATGTTACTATTTTTTGAAACACAGCTCTTCTTGAAAAGCCTCACGTTCATACAGCTTTTTCTTCATTTCAATCTCTGATTTTTGCAGTTTCAGCAGATCTGAACAGTTAAAGATTCCATTTTTCCCAACCTTTTGTTATTCAAGTAACACATTCCTTCATTGTTTCATTTATTTTAATCAGATTTAAGTACATTTGATTTATTTTTCCTTCTATATTACTGGAAGCGATCTCTTGAACCAAAGCTAAAGCTTGAACTACTTTTTGATGAACAGCTGCGGAATCCTTCCAAGACAGTGGTTTCTCTTAATCTTTTCTGGTTGATGATCTTTCAGGTTTTCAAATTTCTTCTTTGCTGGCATCCAGGCAGTACAGTTATTAGCCAGAAACTGAATTTTACCCAAACAACAGATTCAATGGTATTCCTTTCTCTCAGCTGCTGTTTTCATCCTGGCATTGCTAAAGTTAAGCTGTTTATCACTGTGCAACCATCTTCAAAGTCAGCCATTGTTACTCCATATGCAGTAACTTTTACAATATTGAATAATGTTTGATGTCCTTGTGATGCGGACATTTGCTCAAATCAAAGTTTGAAATTTAACACAAATAGGTTAAAAAAGTGTTGTGCCTGACACCCACGTAAATAAAACAAGAGGAGGCATCTGCTTATCAGAGGTACACATAGCAGCAATGGAAGTCATAACTTAAATAAGAATATGGACTATGTCAAAGTACACAGACAGTGAAAAAGAAAAGCCTAAAAAAACCCTTGAAATATGAAAAACAATTTACTGAAATAGAGATGATATCCCTTTATTGTAAATAGAAAAAAGGAAATTTCACATCAGTGATGAACTTTAACCTAAAATTCTTCAAGAAAAACTCAAAGTAGTCTGGTGTCACTTTTATCATTTGTGAAGAATTTTCATGGTAAGAACACTGGAGAAGCACTGGGGAGCACTCCCTTAAGAAATCTTATAGGAGACTGCAGACTGGGAATGTTTTATATGCAGAGCGGTAACTTCTACTGCAGCATAAGTTGTCACAGTTTCTGCTGCTGGAGTTCTTCTATCAGATACACCATTACCACTTTACTGAAGCTTTCTATACTGAACTAGATAAAATTCACATCAGAACCAAAACAATAAAATTTCATCCAAGCATTTCCAAATGTCTGAATCACAGAAACCACAACCTAGAATTTCAATACACATACCGACTCTGCTAAGAAAATGTTAACTTTCCTCAAACTTACACAGAATGTGACAGTTCTATTTATTTATTAATTAACCTTTTCCTCCATAAAAGATGAAGGGGAAGGAAAATGAAAGGGAAAAATTGGAAAAGAGAAGCAAATACAGCAAACAGTTTTCCCTAATGTTCTATAGGGTTGTCACCTGTTCCTCTTTACACAGTTGTGTCCTGTGAAAAAACATGAAAAATGACAAGTGTCCTGACATTTTATGGCAGAAATTATTTTCCAAGTTTCTTTTAATAGTTAAATAAATTAATTATTCTCTATATGAAACACAAATAGTATAGGAAACAACATAAACAATTCAAGAATGAGATTTTAGCAAAAAAAAAAAAAAAAAAGGTGAAATCTGGGCCATTACACTGGTTGTATGCATGTTTCGTCTTGCAAAAATCACTATTCCATAAAAAAAAAAAAAGTCCCACTTTGGACATCAGAAAGGGTGGCAACCCCATTCTGAATTATCAACACCCATTATTTATATCGGCTACAGTGATGAAGGTTCTACCAGATACTTTTAAAACATCTGTAACATCCTGTTGTTTTCTCATACGCTGACATACCCTGTGATGTTGTTTTCTCATACGCTGACATACCCTGTGAAGTCTGTAAAAACCTTCTCAAGTTCCTTCCCCACTAGGACTGCCACTTTCTCAGATACTCAGTTTGAATGTTTCCTGCTAAAATATGAGATTTTGCAGCATTTTCCCTTCATTTCCAAGCATTTAAGTCTTTGTGGAAATCTTTCAACTGTTTTATCTTAAATCAAAATAAGGTGTTTGAAATATAGTAACACAGCTGAAAGCAATATTAGTGGAAAAAGGTAGTTTCTCCTAATCTTACGGTCTTTACAGTTTTTCATGTTTCGTTGCAAGGAAAACTGCCTAAACCTGGACTGCCCTGTGAAAAAAGGGAAAGGTGGTAGTTAGATTTACAACTGCTTAGACTGCACAGTTCAGTCCATCCACAGAGCCTTCAAAATATAAAGTGTGATCCAATACTCAAAAACACCACTAACTCCGACTACATAATACTCTCATTTTTAAGCCAACTTCTCCATTTAACTTGCCTGCATTGGTTAAAACAAACCCATTCCAATTCAAAATACTCTCATTTTTAAGCCAACTTCTCCATTTAACTTGCCTGCATTGGTTAAAACAAACCCATTCCAATTCAAAATACCCACTGTCCAAACGTATGGGCTATCATACATCTTGGCTATTAACAGCATTATTTCTAGTTTCTCTTTTTTTTCACTAAGCTTACAGTTATTTGCAACCAGTCCTAGTAAGAAGGATGTGGCTCCAAACTTTATTCTAAATGCATTCCCCATAACATCAAGCTTTGGATATGTGCAAAACAAATGATGCTGTAATCCTATTTCTCTTCTCCATCCATACACACGTATACTGCAAACATGTCCTAGAAACATCTGTGCCAATCTGGAGATGATTAAACATATATGTATGCACTGCCAATTAAGTTCATACACTGTGGTTAATAAGAGTAAAATTATTCACAGGTATAGCCCTGCAAGTCTAATGAAAGAGAGAATACCACCTGATCCCAGCCCAAAAATCGTGTACTCCTATCCTCAATATGTACAAGACTGTGAGAAAGTTGGTCAACTTTGAGCTTAATCTCTTCAAAAATCTTCACCCAGAGAAGTTTCTAAACATAACTCCTTCACCTACAAGTAACCTTCTGGAACATCCTCCACAGATAATGCACAGCCTACCCATGTTAAATCTCCATTGTTCCCATGTCAAAAAAACAGTAATGGAGGCTTGAGAAAAACAATGGTCTGAGCTCTGATCAAATCTCCCCAGTATTCAACCCCAGTTTTTGCTCAAAACTTAAAAACAATCTACTATACTTCCTGGAGAAAAACAACCTGCATCACTTATAACAGGTACTAGCATTTTGCACACCTTAATCCCTTCATGCAATAGTGTGCATCATCTCACTTAATCCTAGTAAACAGCTAGTTATTCTTATCCACCAAAAACCCTTACACCTACCACAGTAGCTAGGATTCTTCACATAAATTAGTTCTTAACTGCAGTACCCATATACAGAAGATAAGTCAGGACATGTCAGCTTCCCATGTGCCCTAGAAAAATCTCTCATGCCTACAACAATACCCTACATTACTCAGAACTTATAATGGGGCCTGCTATTCTGAGCAAACTGACACTGCCAATAATCTTGGAAACAAATTTAATGCCAACCTCACCTCTGAAATTTCTTTTTGAATCCACAAAATATCAGAATCTCTTGCTCCCTCATTTGACTCTAAAGATAATCTACAGAAAGTGCTATCCAAGACAAAAAAATACTTGTGTGGCCTAAGAATATACAAGGTTGATTGATTAAGTTTTAAACACGCCCTTGCAGAGACATTCCTCAAATGCTCAACTTAAGTTTAGCGCCTAATTTTGTCCTTGAGTGTAGTATAGCAGTGGAGATGGCCTTCCATTAGGACGGCCTTACAACTGATCAGGTAACTGCAAATCTAGCAAGCCTTACAAGCCGCACCTGCAAAGCCATGGAATGTAGTATAACTGCTCTCAAAACTTTGATATCAAGAATCTTGTTAAACTTGACCCCAATGCTCTAGCTTTGTGAAGGATAGATCCTGTCAATTTAATCTGGTAAATTTCTTCTAAAGGGTTACAGAGGCTGTAGATGGTGATCATGCAGTGCAAGTAGAGTATTTTGACCCAGCCAAGACCTCTGACACCATTCCCCATGCTGGCAACATGCAAAAGCTAAATGCTTTAAAAATCAATCCATATGTGGCAAGATGGACAGCAAACTGCCTGAACGACATAACCCACATTGTACGATTTGCAGATGTTTTATGAGAAAGCATGAACATGACTAGTGGTGTCCCTCAGGGCTTGATGCTGCCAACTTTTCCTTTTTGGTACTTGTCAGATCTGCAAGCAGAGAACCAAGACCACAGGCTAACCAAGTTTGCAGACTATTGCAAGCTGAGGTTTATTGTTACATCACCCTATGACTTCCAAACCATCCCAAATTAACTCTTCCATGTAAACTCTTGGTGTACTACAACTGGCTCAAACTAAATGTTAAAAAGTGTAATATCATATCTTCTGGTAGACAACTCCTCCCCTCATCATACTATTTAGATACCATGCCACTACAAAATGAAAATGTAGTTAGGTACTTGGGTTGATAGCTTTCTTTATGTTCGCCGTCATGAAATACTTTTATTTAACCTAGTTATCTGCCAAATGAATACCGCCAAAGTCTACAGAGGCAATCATTATGTTATTCTCAAAAATAATCATGTCATTTACTGAATATAACATCTCCTTTGGAATGGATCTTACTAAAAATATCAAAGAATTAGAGTTACCCCAAAGGCTCCTATCCAAAAAGATCACAAGCCTAAAGCCTCTGGCCACCAAACAGGCTGGAAGCTCTATCCTTTCATTCAGTTTTTTACAGACATTTTGAGAAGTGTACTCGTTTCTGATTGTCCTGGACCTCTTGTTTCCCAGCAAGTCCACTATCTCTACTGATACTAGAACCAGGCACCTAATTCTTCACCAATGTATAAATAAGACACAGTGGAGGGACAGGTTTATGCATATTAAGCTGGACTCTGACAAAACTGACAGTTTACAATCAACAGTAACTCATTCACAGCTACAGCACTGATACCTCTCTGTTTACTACTTCAGTGTTGCAGTGCTAGTTGCGTCAGCTGCCTTGCTTCAAGTCTACAACTTTAGAAAGGCAGACCACAGTGTTTTTGTTTTAGTATAACTTAACCAGATACTAAATTTTTTTTTAACCCTTGCACCAGCTGACCATCAAGCCTTCCACTCGGAATTGAGCCCCTTCATTTCCTAGTAGTGAGGATCAAAACCAGATCCACCAGAGCAAGAGATGTCATTCACACAGCTATGAGGGTTACTCGTTTTCTCACTGGCACCCTGGCAATGAAGACTAGTTCATTAAGCCCTAACCAAAATCCCTGGTGGTGGTGTGCACATCTATGTCACCACATGGACCACTAATATTAGTTATCTGTGCATATTAACTCCATCACATGGAGCAGACATGGGCTACAGTCACTGGCTTAGGTAGCCACAGTACATTTTCCTCTCAACACTAGCACTCATTTTATGTAATCTTGGGCCTCTGACCTTTGAAATGGAGGAGCAGAAGAGCCATTTGATAGCCACCAAGCCCTCCACCTCAGGATGGGCAAGCCATAGCCACTGACTTCTTAAATCTCCTCCCAGGCTTTTCCAGTACCAAAGCTGCAACTTGAACTCGATTTGTTTGGGTTACAGTCAAACCTTTATCCCTCTACAACTCCAAGACAGAGCAGTAGCACCAGACAGAGGGTTAAGGCTGTAAGCTGCAGTTCCTGTGGGTACAGGGTTTGATTTCCACAGCTATCATTTGCTTACTGCGTGACCCTTAGCAAGTCACTTAACCAGATATTCCTCCCTGGTTACCCTGAAAAGCAAATGAGTGTGTTCAGTGGGCCTAACTGGTTAATATTACTATGGCATTCAGTGCCATGATTATGCAGTTTAAATATCAGAAAATTATATTAATTGAACATGCAAGGGATGTTCAGCTGAAAAGATTTTTTTTCTCACATTTAAATTGTTTTTATATGCCGATCTCCAGGAAATTACATCTGGTTACTAGTCAAAAATGCAAAACCTTATTAACTAACTGCAAAGACGTTAAGGAGTGAAGAACTGAAATAAGGTAGTATGCAGCACAGTTGCAGATTATATGAATAATGGATACCCTGACAAGGCAAATAGGAAGCCTCTACCACCTAAGCTTTAAGTACAGATTTTTTTTCTTTGCTCCAGTTTCACTTCTGACCATCAAACCTGCCACTTCTGACCATCAAACCTGCCACTCACCACTGAAACACTCATTTGTTCCTCCTGGGGCAAAAGCCCTACAGCACATTTGTACCCCTGTTGGCAAGGTTCAAGCCATCTGGGAGAGGTGTTATCACCAAAGCAAAGTTCTAACCCCCCCCCCCCCCCAGTTATGTCCTAACTGTCTGGACATCCTGGCTTATTTCCAAGAGCTGTATGTGGGTGTTCAATAACACACTGCAAGGGAATTGCCCAGCCTTGGCAGTTGCACTTTTCAAATCAAGGTGCTGTCAATATGCTTATCTGATGACAGAGCTTTTGGGCTCTAGTTTCACAACGGTTAATGGCCCCCTCCCCTCCTGAAGAAGTGGGGTGAGCAAGCCTTTACTTTCCACATTATATTTTGCAGGTGATCCACCATAGGTTGCTTCAGACATATGGTTTTATCTTTCTTGCTCTGCAACAATAGAGCTGGCGCCACAAATACACACAGCAAAGTACACTGTTTGATAGTAGAAAATAATAAGTCTATCTGATGTCCTTTGACTGTATTTAACATCCCTGGCCTGATAGCAGACAGGTAAAGTTGCAGGATTATCAACTGGTAGTCCTGGGTTTGAAACCTTATGGAAAAAAGGCCAGTCAATCTACTTCCATAATATGCCATGAAAACTCTATGGGGTCTTCCCAAGGAATTGCTACGAGTCGATTTTGATTCAGGGATAGCTACTTGCTTAACATTCCAGCTTGCATTCATCCTTCTCTGATCATTTCTTCTTTTCCCACCAGCATATATCTTCAAGGATCACTCTCTGGATTCCCCTCTCAACTACTCCTTCTGACAGTACATTGTATGGAGTGAATATGAAAATTCTAGGGTGTAGTTGGTTCCAACAGGCTGCTTCCCCCATCACCATCATGTTTTGACCCCTTCACATCTCTCTGAAAAGATCTCATGAATCCATATCATGTCTCCTGATATCCTTTGACTGCCAGTAAAAAAAAACTCCAGATCATACAATCACAGGATCAAATGATCATAGGAAATGCATGGCGAGAAAGTCCAAAGACCATGTGCTCGTTACCAAAGGCCACTCTCAAGATGTACACCCCCCACTTCAAGGAGGGAAATAATGGTCACCCAGAGAATAAACTTGAGAGAGTACCCATTTAGACAAATGTCAAGGTAAGTCCTGAAAGAGGCAAGGGTATCCATGCTGAACGTATTTTAGGCAACGATTAGGTAATGACTCTATCCCTACCACGTGTTTTATTAATTTACTAGTACAGGTTCAGCTCTCTGGTTTGGATGTTTCTGTAGCTGTTTGTTCTAGAGATCTGTTAGAGTGGGGCCTCTGATGGTACAAAATGCTAGCCATAGATGATATCTAAAAGATAAAAAGTATAGGGCCTCTATTTTTTCATGGCAGCTAAGGGTTTTAAGGACAATAACATTTTTCATCAGAAACCTTTAGCTGTATTATATATATGCTGAAAACAACATTATACTCTAAATATCCTTTAACTTAGATCAGATACCTTTGTAATCAACTGTGCTAGATAGGAGGACTTCTTAACTGCTGCAACATGGTGGTCAAAGGTGAGGGAACTGTCCAAGCAGATGCCAAGATTATGGACTACTGTGTCTGTATAGAGTCAGATACTGGCTATGCTGTAAGCTGCAGATGAGGGGTGTTTCCCAAAGGTGACACTGATGCACTTTTTTGCATTTAGTTTCAGTTCTTTCTCATGCACAGTTGTTTTATAAGGACTAGTTCTTGCTGAAGTTCTTTTGTGTCAATGCAGTAGCCCAGTCTGCATTTCTTAGTGAATTTCATTAGCCTTAAATCAGCATTTGTGGTATGGAGGTCAGAAACGTATCTACCAAAAAGAATGGGTTTCCAGTATTCATCCTTATGGTACTCCACTGACTACTTCCTGAAGCAGCGCCTACCACCTTAATTAAGTGAGTTCCATCTTTCAACCAGTTTGCAATCCATCTCACTACGCAAGGATTTACTTTAGTTCTTACAGTAATTTTATAATGCCAACATGTAGTACTTCTCCAAAGGCCTTGGCCAGATCCAGATATGATAAGTGGACTTATGTGTAACTGGCCAAATCCAGATATGGTGTGTTAATTGTGTGGCCATTGTCCACTGCTTATGTGACTTCTCAGACAAGTCGAGTCTCTGGTCATATTCCTTTTCCCTTGTCTTACACAATGTTCTGGTGAATTTAGCCAGGATTCTTCCAGCAGACAGATACCCTTCACTCTTTATGGTCTCCATAAATTCACAAAGTATTTAAGATGTGGCCTGGGCAATGCAGAGTACAGCAGATACATAGCCTCTTTGCTTCTAAAGTCTGCCTTCAAAGACACACTCCAGCAGGATGTCTGCTGCTGCCACTGCCATTTTACTGTGCATCTGGTGGTCCATCCATCAGTGATTAACACTCAGACCATTTTCATACTCTGCTATCAGTTTCATTTCCATCAGCTGATACTACTATTTTTAGTCCCAATGGCTTCATTCTCACCAGTTGCTACTGCTATCTTTTTCACCTCCACTAGCTGGAACTTAATACCAGCATTGCTGTGGTATATGTAAAGCACTTTCCATTTGTTTGCAATGAACCTCACTTGCCACCTTTTCCCCACTTATTCTTTTCCAATTCTTACTTAGATCCTTTCCCTCCATCCTCTACTGCTTGTACCTACTTTGTGTCATCAGCAAAGTGGTTAAAATGGTTTCTATTCCATCTGATAAGTCTGAAACAACCACATTGACTACATTACCTAGTATTGGTCTTGTTGTACTTTACTTCTTAGTCCAGACATTGTCCCTCTTACCATAATTCTATGGTTTCTATTCCATCTGATAAGTCTGAAACAACCACATTGACTACATTACCTAGTATTGGTCTTGTTGTACTTTACTTCTTAGTCCAGACATTGTCCCTCTTGCCATAATTCTAAGCACCCTACCCTTTAGCCATACAACAGTCCAGTGCCTCAGTCCTGGTCCTGTCCCCAGTCTCACTAGTCTTTCTACAAGTGACATGAGTAAAAGAAAGTACAGTTGTGTAATTAAATGTACCATAACAGTAGAGGTCTAAATGATCTCTGCTGCAGTAAAATTAGCTATATGGGTCATAGCCTGCCAGAGATATAAAATCTGGCCAGCTTCCATAGCTTCAGGGCACTTTCCATATGCCCAAACTGTCAGGAAGTTCAAGTTGAGCTGACTAAAAGACAAGTTTATGCAATAAGCCCTTCACAGCTTTCCTGCCAACAAAAAATGAGAAAGGCTGAGCCCAGAAATGACAACGCTGGGAAGAACAAAAAATAAATGTCCACAACCTGGCATAAAAAGTACACCAAAAAAAAGGAGCGGCTACTTCAGCAGTGATCATTTGAACATCTATTCTTACAGTAAGTTTACCTGCACAACTGTACTATGTTCATCACATTTATCACTGATGCAGTAGCCATAGCTACAGGGTAAGTTACCCTAGCTAACTACATGTGGAGGTAGAAAGAGAAAAGGGTCCAGGAGCCCCCTGTTGAATAGTCCTAACAAAGCTTGATGCAGACCTAAAAAAAGGAATCAAGCTTATAGTGCTATGTAAAAGTATGTACAGAGGACAAAGTAGCAGCTTCTAGAATCCAACCCTTTCTAAAGAGCCACAGTTGAAGCCAAGGGCCTGTTAGAGTGAGCCTTGACCCAAGCCTGAATTACTTTTGTTATGGTGATTATAGCAAACAGTAAACAGTAACAGCCTTAGACAATCATTTGGAAACAGTCTGTTTTGGCACAGGTTGCCCTTTCTTACCTTCACAAGAAATGAACTGATCCCACGATCTGAAAGATTTAGTTCTGTCATGATAATATTTGAGTTGGCTGTCCAGCCACTGGGGATGCACAAACTCGGCCACTGGGGATGCGCAAGCCAGTGTACTTCTTTGTGCAGGTCCCAAGCCCGGATAAATGTGGAGGGTTGCATCAGGAAGGGCATCCGGTGTAAACCTTCGCCAAAACATTCATGTGGACACCAGTAATCATTTCCATACCAGATGGGCCGAGGCCTGGGTTAACAACGACTGCCACCAGTACTTTTAGCCAACAGGGTGCTGGCGGAAATTGGGCTACTGTTGGCCGAAGGAGGAGAAGAGCCGAAGGCAGGAAGACAGGAGAAAGGCTATGGACTGTGGTAGCGATGTGGTGAGAGAGGACATGCAGGTGGTTGGTGTGACAGAGCAAGATGCAGGGGACAGGAAGAAATGGAAACAGATGATCCGCTGTGGCGACCCCTAACTGGAACAGCCGAAAGAAGATGAAGATGATGATGATGATGTGGACATCTAAGGTATGGAGTATCCTTTCTCCCTCATTTTTAGGTTCAGGAAAGAAAAGAGAGAGATGAATAGTTTGGCTTAAAGTAAACTTAGATACTACTTTAGGCATAAAGGAAGGATTAGTTCTCAGAGAAACCTCATTCCTATGGCGAATAAGATAGGGATGATTCACCATAAAAGCTTGCAACTCAGACACCCTTCTCGCAGAGGTCAGTGCAATCAGTAAAAACTGCTTTCCATGTTAAGAACCTCACACAGGTCAGCTGGTTAAAAAGAGCAAGTGTTAGCTTCTCTAACACATAATTAAGATACAAAGGAGAGGCAACAGGTCATCTTAGAGGCCTCTTACACAAAATCCCTTTCAAAAAACATTTTGACATGCAACTGCATTGAAAGAGGATGATCCATGAAGAGAGATGCTGAAATGCCCAAAGAATGAACCTTGATAAAGTATAAGAAAGGCCACAGGATAACTTAGACATATTGTAAAACCAGAGAACAACTGAATGGGTGATGGTTATGTTGTGTCATCAACTAGAAAACATTTTTCATTTGCTAATATACAATTTTCTATTAGCAGGCTTTCTTGCCTCCATTTGTACCTACTGCACATCCTCAGTAAACACAGCTGCTTAAGAGGAAGTAAGAAACTATAATCCTGGCAGTCAGCAGTAGTTGACTGATATCAGAGTCTATGAAACACTCCTGCTCCTATGTGAGTAGATCCAGTCGGTGAAGAAAAGTACAGTTGTGTACACTTACCATAAATGTAGATGCTCGAGTGTATTCACTGTTTCAGTCATTACATTTGGGTAATCTGCTTCAGGTTGCCCTCAGTCGGCCTGATTAACAAAGTCTTAGGTCCTGTGTCTGTTGCTGTCCCTTCTTCCATGACTTCAGGTCTTCAGGGGTATAAAACATGCAGCCGAAGCCATTACATCAGTTTTTCTTGCCCCAGATGTCAGGTACCCCCCTAATGGGGAGCAATTAAACATAAAAACCAAAGATATACCTCCAACAAAAAAGCAAATACACCAAAAAGGCTTTTAAAGCATAGTAAAGGAAAGTAGAGGTATAGCCAAAAGACATTAGAGGGCAGGAGGGAGGGTAACCAGGACTGCAACAGTGAATACACTCAAACATCTACATTTATGGTAAGTGTACACAACTGTACTATGTTCTTCGTGTTTCACTGTTGCAGTCATTACATTTGGGTAGATTCCCAAAGCTATGGTTGGGAGAAGGAGTTTAGATAGCATTAGGGTCAGCTATAAGGCCCTGCAAGACTGCAGTGGCAAAGCCAGCTCTGGATTTAGAGAAAATTGGCAAATGATAATGCTTGGTGAAACTATGTACAGAATTCCAGGTAGCAGCTTCTAGGATGTCCCTGGTAGGAACGCCTCTGAGAAAGGCTGTAGAAGTAGACGCAGCCCTGGTGGAGTGAGGTCCGATCCCCTGGGGATAGGTTTTCCATGGGGCTTATAGCAGAAATTAATGCAATGGCTTATCCATTTAGAAATGGTTTGTTTTGAAATAGCCTTCCCCTCTGCCGCTGCAGCAAATGCTACAAGCAGTTCAGATTTTCTTTGAGGTTTAGTCCTGTCCAAGTAGAATCCAAGTTGTCTGTGCATGTCCAAGGAATGCAGAATCCGTTCCCCTTTGTTCTGTGGATTGGGAAAGAAGGTTGGAAAATGAATGGACTGAATAACAGCAACACTGGATACCACCTTGGGTATGAAGGATGGATTGGTTCTGAGTGACACCCTGTCCGCATGAAAGATGATGAAAGGCTCCACTGCCATAAGGGCCTGTAATTCAGATACCCTTCTAGCTGAAATATTGTCCATGTTGGTGTGAATGACCTGAGATGCAACTCCCTGGACTACATGAAAAGAGACATGGAGGAGCTCTCCGATCTTGTAGCCCAGGCAGGTATCACCCTAGCCCTGAGTAGCATCCTGCCATCACCCAGAATGATACCACAGTACAAGGACAAAATGATTAACAATTGGCTAAGCTTTTGGTGTCATTCTAAGGGAATCCAGTATCTGTCTGCCTGGGATGACATGATCGACAGACCATGCTGCTTTACCAGAGATAGCCTGCACCTGTTGCCCTTGGGATTCCAGATACTGGCAAAAGCTCTTGCCACCCCTATAGTGCCTTTTTTAGGAAAGGTTCAAATGACAAATTCACCACTGTAACAGGTACAAGCAAGCAAAATCTGAGGGTAATGCTACTGAATGCTAGAAGTCTAAACCTCAAAATGCGCTCACGCGAGGCACTCCTTAAAATGGAGAACACTGACATCTGTGCAGTGACAGAGACCTGGTTCAAAGCTCCAGAGAGCACCCCTGCATTACCAGGCTATAATTCATAGCACACCTTTCGGCCACCAAACTCGGACCGAAACAATAAAGGTGGAGGCATGTCCATATAAAGGATATCCATACCTCCAAGCTAGTTGTTCAGCATAATGCATCAGAGATTATCCAAGTTCAACTAACTCTGGGCAAAACCGCAATCCAGATTGTAGCTTGCTACATACCCCCCACCATGCCCCAGGATTCCCACTCCTCTTTTCTTGATACACTGGAAAATATTAAGGTACAATGCAACACTCTAATAATGGGCGATTTCAACTACCCTACCATTAACTGGGAAAACTACTCGTGTACCAACTCTTTTGCTCAACGTTTTCTGGAAATCATCAATTCCAACGCCTTGGATCAACTTATCCACACCCCCACCAGGGGCAGCAATATCCTAGACCTGGTCATCACCAACATGGGTGACCAGTGTTCCACACCAGAGGTCAGCTCCTCGATCAGATCCAACCACAAGCTAATCACCCTAGACATACACATCCCGCTCCCACCCCCCATTAGGAAAACAACTGTAAATAATTTCTCCAAAGCCAACTTCACACTTCTTAAGACAGAAGTGGCAAACTTCACGACACCCATGCAGATGGACAATAGAGGTATGACTGCTGAATCCTACACAAATGCACTTTATAAGCACTTGCATGAGTGCATGGATCGTGCTATCCCTAACAGAACCAAGATGCTATCCTCCAAAAAAAGGAAGCCAATCTGGTGGTCTTCTGCCATAAACAAACTCTAAAACAGAAGAAAGAAACTGTTGCAAAAAAAAAAAAAAAAAGTAAAATCCCACGATTGGAGGAACTCCCTGTTCAGCCTCAGTAAGAAGCTGAGATACCTCATAAAATCCTCCAAAGCTAGTTATGAAAACAAAATCGCCACCGATTCTAAAGACAACCACAAAGCATTCTATAGCTATGTCAAGAATCTCAATGGCAACACTCAGATCTGCTCTGCGTGACAGCACAATGATACTAAATATACAGAACCAACTGATATTGCCAACATCCTGGCAGTTAGGTTCAGTGCTAACTTTTACCCCTCTCTCACCCCCTAAAGGGCCCATCTTTATACGGGAAGAATGCTAAGTTCCTGTAATCACGGCTGCACAAGTAAAAACCTCACTCTCCAAAGCCAAGAACACAGCATCCATGGGACCTGACAACATCCCAGGCTGCCTTCTACATGAACTATAGAATGAACTGGCACCCCACCCAAGTACCATGTTCAATCACAGCTTCACCTCAGGCTTTTTGCCTACTGAATGGCGCACCGTGACAGTTATCCCACTCCACAAAGGGAGGGCCACAACAGACCCCGGGAACTACCGCCCCATTAGCCTGATGAGCCTGGTCTGCAAGGCCATGGAATGTATCATCATGGAACTCATAAACAAAGACATTGGAGATCTCCAAACTCTGGACCCCACCCAGTTCGGGTTTGTAAAAGGCAGATCATATCTCCTAAACCTGATAAGACTTCTTTGAAGTAGTCACCAAAGCCATAAATGAGGGTAAGGTAGTTCACACAGCCTATCTAGATCTTGCCAAGGCATTCAACACCTTCTCCCACTCTGGAATTATAAATAAACTCACTAAACTAGGTATAAATCCCTATGGCACAAGACGGGTTGCCAACTGGCTTACTGACAGAACCCACACTGTGAAAATAGCAGACTTCAAATCAGACTTCAGACCAGTGACAAGTGGAGTACCAAAGGGTTCAGTCCTGGGTCCTCTCCTATTTGTTATCTACTTCTCTGAAGTACAGGCTAACACAGAAGGTCTTTGGCTAACTAAATTTGCAGATGACTGCAAACTAGGAGCCATAATCGAAACTCCTAACGATGTGGACATCCTACAAAAGGGCCTCACTAAGACAGATGCCTGGTGTTAAAGCCATGGTCTCAAGCTCAATGCCAAAATGTGCACTGTCATCTCCTTTGGTAAAACCTCTATACCCATGAACTACCAACATAGGCGGTAGTCTATTTAACACCGAAAGTATGATAAGAGACCTTGGGACACAGGTGGACAGTAGTCTCTCCTTTGATAATCACATCGCCACAGTGGTCAGGAAATCCTTCTACGTGGCACACCTCATCACAAAAGGTTTCTCATCCAGAAAAAAGAGAGGTCATTGTTCCCCTCTACTCATCACTCATTAGACCCATTATTGAGTACAATGCCCCTTTTGTTATGTACCTCAGAAGACATCTACAACAACTGGAAAGGCCGCAAAAATACCTCCCAAAGAGGATTACTGGCCTCAAACAGATGCCTTACGCAGACAGTCTCAAAAAACTCCAGCTTTACTCCGTCGCATATTGCCTACTCAGAGGGGTTCTCTGCCTAACATACAAAGCTATGTCAAACCCAGAGCTGTTGGACATGCTCCACTTAAAGAAATCCCAATCCCTCAGAGCTACACGTTCTAGGGGCCTAAACCTTGTCACCACAATAAACAGAACATGCTGGAGGGATAGATTCCTGTCCCAGAGACTTCCCATACTCTGGAACAGACTACTTATCTATGTCAAATAGAGCTCCTCATTAGCACTCCAAGAAAAATCTTGATGATTGGATGGGTAATGGGAAATTCACCCCGGGGATCACTTCTGTGGTTCTGCTTGACAGAGGCACAGGAAAATAATTTTCTTGGGTGGCGAAAGCCAGGGTACCTTTTTGGCTAGGCTTGGATAGGCTCTAGGGCTAATAGCATAGTACCTACCTATGAACCTATGAACATAAGTGATTGCCAAAAGAAAAGCTGTTTTCCAAGAAAGACATTTTAAGTCTGCAGTAGCAGCTGGCTCGAAAGGAGGTAGAGTGAGTTTCTCCAATACAAAGTTAAGGTCCCAGACTGTGGTTGGAGCTCTCCTGGGTGGTCTCAAATTTTGGCCCCTCTGAGGTACTGCTTGAGCAGTGGATGAGAGAAGAGGGGAGGTTCTGTGTTATAATGAGCTGAAATGGCTGAGGTGTGGATTTTAATGGAGGAAAGAGACAGGCCCTTGTGAAGCATCTCAGTTAAGTATTGTAAAATCTGAGGTAAATTGGGCGCTGCTGTGCTCATCCCTTGAGATTGGTTCCAGGCACAGAATCTTTTCCATTTTCCAGCATAAAATTTCTAGTACTAGACCTCCTTGCCTCTAAGATGACATCCATCACAGGTTTGCTGAGGGATGGTAAGGGAGAGTTTAAGTAATTAGCCAGGCTGAAAGGTTCAGTGTTGGAAGCTGAGGGTGCAGAATCTGGTTCTCCTGCTGAGACAGCAGGGAAGGAGTCTGAGGCAGTTTCCATGGAGATAACAGTGGCACACTGCGCAGGAGAGGGTACCAGTGTTGGCGCGGCCAGTCTGGAGCAATCAAAATCATCCTTGGTTTGTCCTGTTTGACTTTTAGTGGTACTATGGAGAGCAGAGGCAGTGGAGGGAAGGCATAGACTGATAGGTTTTCCAGCTGAAGGACAGAGCATCCACTTTCCAGGCTTGTTTGTGGGGAGTCCTTGTGCAAAATGTGCCCAATTGGTAGTTCTGGGGGGAGGCAAACAGGTCTATATCTGGGCTCCCCCATTCGCTTGTCACCATGTTGAAAATCCTTGGTTCCAGTTTCCACTCGTGTGGGTCCATGAGGTTTCTGCTTAGTCCGTCTGCCAGTGTATTTAATTTTCCTGGCAGGAACTGAGCTTGTAGGTGCACTTGGTAGCTCAAGGCTGTGTTCCACAATGCCATGGCTAGTCTCGCTGCTTGTTTATGTACCACATAACTGTGGTGTTGTCCGACTTTACCATTAGCAGTCCTGGGAGAATGTAGACCTTGAAGGCTGTCAGAGCATTCTGTACAGCTAACATTTCTTTTTGATTGATATGCAGGCGCATTTGATTTTGGTTCCATTTGCCTTGAATGCACTTCCCTGCCAGGTGAGCCCCCTATGCAAAGTCTGATGCATCTGTTGTTAGGGTTTGGGCGGCAGGGGGTGGTGTGAAAGGTAGTCCCTTGTTTTGGTGGCAGGCCTCTGCCCAACAAAGGAACTCTAGGCGTAGGCCAGGTATGATGGGAATCATTGTTTCTAGGCTGTGAGTGTTGACTCCATAGGCTTTTTAGATACCAATGTAGTTTCCTCATATGCAGTCTTGCATATGGAATTAGAAGAATGCAGGAGGCCATGAATCCCAAGGCTTGCAGTATTTGTCTTGCAGATAGCACAGTTTTTGTGGCCACTTGTTTGAAGTAGGTTGTCAAATGAATTTGCTTTTCTGGCATGAGGTAAGCCATCTGGGAAGTTGTATTCAAACTTGCTCCCAGGAATGTAATTTATTGACAGGGTACCAGTTGTGATTTCTTTTCATTTATGGTGTACCCCAGACAAGTTATAACCCTTTTTACAAACGCTAGATGATTTAAAAGTATGTCCTGGCTTTCTGCCTGAATTAGACAATCGTCCAGGTATGGGTATATTTGAATACTTCTTTGCCTGCAAAATGCAATAACTGGAGTGTGGAAAAATACTGAAGTCAACATATTTTGTATTCTGTATATAAAGGGTTAAGCAGAAAAATGTTCACTGCGTGCAAACTGAAATGTTCTGGAAAATGTTGATCACTGAGGAATGCAGAAGTTAATCTTAAACTGCTGATAAGAAAGTTAATGGTGCAAGAATAACTGTGGTACTGGCTGGTAAAAACAAGTAATCAAACTATCACTTCTAATGAATGTTCTGTGTGCTACGTGTATGTACGTGCATGAGGGTCTATATAAGGAGAACTCAAAGTACAAGTAACCAGACTGCTGGCATACTACCATCATGTAGCAGGTCTCCATGCATGTAAAATAAAGCTGTTTTACTTGCTTACAAGAACTTGGTGTGATTCTTCCAGAATATGTTAGAAGAGTAAAATCTTTCGACATAACTGGCTAACGTAGGCGGCCTGCACGGCGCGAATCGAACAAAGAGAGGCTGAAAACCTGCGCAGGTGGAGAGAGATCAGGCTCTCCTCGAACGAAAGACCTCCGACTGAAACAAGTCGAAATTAGAGGCCAGTCACTCTTTCCAGATTCAATCCGTGAGGTGGCAGCTTAACAGGACGGAGGAATCACAAAGGTAAGCAAAACGCTATTTTTTTGTTGTTTCTGATTGGAATTTTTGTCTAAATTTTAAGGGACTAGTCAAGGGAGAAATTAAATTTTCTCAAAGTATAAGGAGTATATGTGAATAAATTCCATATACAAGAGATCTCAGGAACAGGAATAGTTTCTCTTAAGAGAAATGGGAACAGGAACCAGTTGCGTCAAAGGTGACGACAATCTGAAGATAAAAAGTTTGTTTGATTTACACCCAAAGAACGTAAAATATTTAGATAAATGGAAAAAAGATCATGGGTTTAGTGGATGTTTACATAAGTCAGAATGTCAAAATCTAGTAAGATTACTGTGCAAACAGGCAGGAAATAAGACAAGGAATCAAAAGAAGGTGGGGTTTCCCCAGGCACAGAAATGGCTGGAGGAAGCAAATAAGAGACATAGGGAACAAAATTTGAAAAAAGGGTGTGGTAATTCAAGTGAAAGAGATGTGTACTTTGTTAAAAAGGAAGATAGTAAAACTTCCAAGTGTGTAGAACCAGAATGCAGTCTCTCTTAGATAAAATAGAACAACATTGGAAGCCCAAGGCAGATTGGACTTGCATTAATCAATGCATTCAATCAGATGACGAAACCGTAGACAGTTATCTACATCGTCTCACACAATGTTTTGATGCTCATAGTGGGTTGATTAAGGTAGAAAATCAGGAAAATGACTCGCCCTATGAACAGCAATTGAAAAATGCACTCCTAAAGGGCTGCCAGACAGCCATTGGTAACTTTATACAAAAGCATATGATCACACACAGGACAGCGCGTCTACAGCCCCTTATGAAGTATGCTAGACATGCTGAGAAACACCTGAAGAAAAAAAAAAGATAAAAAAGCCCAGACTTTTACAGTTAGTAAAGATGGAACTTTGATGTTAGTTCAAGGTTCCGCAAACCGCGGAAGAGGGCGTGGCAGGGGAAGAGGACGAGGACGGGGAGGCGTAAGTCATTCTGAGGATTTCGAAGGTAGGCAAAAGAGGGGGGAATGTTTTAAGTGCGGTAAGAAGGGACATTTCGCCAGAGATTGCAGAGGACCGGAGAAACCGATGGTTGCTTCCGGTGGTACCGCATGACTATATGACGGTCAAAAAGACGTAGATGGAGGGTATGAGGAAGAAGAAGAAAGTGAGAATGGGGAAGTAGGTACAAGTGAAGACGATGGGTGGGGACAGGAAATGGCAGAAAATGAGGAATATCAAATTGTAAATCTAACAGCACTAGCATCAACTATGCAATTGGAATCCCAACCAGTGATCACATTGCAAGTTGAGGGCCGAGACATAGAATTTCTTTGTGACTCAGGGGCTTCACGAATGTTAGTCAGAAGTACTGCCATATCATCCGATGTTACCTCGGATGAATATGTGCTTGTAAAAGCAGCAAATGGTCGTATTTACAAAGAGCCATTGTCCAAACCTCTGTGGTTTACCGACCCAGAGACGAACCAAACCATACGGTTCCGAGTAATAATTTCAAAAATCTGCCCAGTACATTTACTAGGAAGAGATTTAATGCAAGTGTTCGGCATAGCAGCCGTCCCAACCTCCACTGGGATGGTGGCAAGGAGAATTGAACCGAATAGTGCAATGCTATTAGAGGGGCAGGGAGATCTACATTACTGGTATAGTAATGATTTGATAGAGACAGGCCCCCAGAGTGTAGTGACGGATCTTACAAATTTGGCATTAAGCAAATACGGCATAACAAATCCGAAGGTGTCAGATCCATTACATTGCACAATGTATTACAGAAGATGTGCCGGACCTGATTTAGGATACAAAAAGAAATTTCTTAGTTTTAAAGTCACCAAACTAGTATTGCATAGCCTTTTTTGGGACACACTAGGTAATTCTGCAGTCACATGTAGCCTTACAAGGAATATGCAGCTGCTGTATAAGAATGAATTAACCACACATATTTCAGTCACGGAGGGTGAAGGAATGTCATGGTACCTCGTGGGTAAGAAAATAACTGAATGGGTAGGATGGACACCAGAACAGTTGGCAGGTAAGGGCGTTCAGGTTCAAAAACTTAACTGGGTTACACAAGCCAGACTGACCGTGCATCTCTGGGAAGACGAACCGATACAATCCCCTGGGACATTATGACTATGTCTCCTTACCCCCATGGAAGAATCTCAATTGCAGACGATTCCAAACTCATTATGGTCGCAGGGTCAGCACAATATCGGACTGATTAGAACGGCAGGACAGGTAAAGATTACACCAAAGTCAGAACTTAGACCTCATAAACGGCAGTATCCCTTGAGCAGAAAGGCAGAGGAGGGCATTTTACCGGTAATCACAGCACTTTTGAAAGCTGGAGTATTAATTCTGTGCACAGACTCACCGTGTAATACGCCCTTATTTCCAGTAAAAAAAAACGGATGGGACATGGAGGATGGTACAAGACTTACAGGCAATAAATGCCGCGGTGGTACCTCGGGCCCCCATAGTCCCAGATCCGTCTATTCTGCTGAACGATATCCTTCCTATGGATAACTACTTTTCTGTAATTTATATCAGTAATGCCTTTTTCTCTATTCCCTAGCAGGAAGATAGTAGATTTTGGTTTGCATTTACATTTATGGGTAAGCGTTATACCTATACCAGGTTATCGCAGGGATACTGCGAAAGTCCGACCATCTTCTCACAAGAGATGTCCACCAATTTGGCTCAGTTCCAACCAGCCCAAGGGTGCCACCTACTGCTGTACGTGGATGATATCCTCCTGGCCGCGACTACGGAAGAACTCTGTAAGTCCGAGACTATTCGACTACTACACTTTCTGGCACACGAAGGACATAAGGTAAATAAGTCTAAGTTACAATTTTGTAAATTAGAAGTACGTTACCTGGGTTATACTATCTCTGGGAAGGGCAGGCGATTAGATGACAGCAGAAAGAATGCTATTTTACAAGCCCCCATGCCAATTACAAAAAAAGAAATTATGTCCTTTTTAGGCATTACGAACTTCTGTCGTAGTTGGATTCCCAACTATGCCGAAGAAGTGCACCCGCTATCAGACTTAATTTTTGCAATACCGATGGCGGCAAAGATTTGCTGCACTGGACAGACAAGGCAGTACAGGCATTCACTAGGATCAAGCAACTGATAGCTGGGTCAGCGACATTGGGGTTTCCAGATTACAGTAAGACCTTTATACAGACTGTAGATTGCAAGCAGGGATTTATGACATCTGTTTTAATGCAAATGTATGGAGATAAGTTAAGACCATTGGCATTTTACTCTAGCAAATTAGACTCAGTAGCACGAGCATTACCACACTGTGTGCAAGCAGTAATTGCAGCCGCTTTGGCGGTACAAGCATCTGCCACATTGGTATTGTTCCATGATCTTACGTTAAAAGTCCCGCACTCCATAGCAGTCATCCTTCTGCAGGACAAGTTAACATTTCTGACACCTAGCAGACATTTATCTTGTACGACTACGCTGTTATCACAGCCACACATGACAATTGAGAGATGCACTACCTTAAATCCAGTGACATTGCTACCCGTTGCTGAAGACGGTATCCCGCATGTATGCTTAGATCTCATACATTCTAAAGTTCTACCAAGACCAGATCTTAAAGATCAACCCTTACTACATGCGGACTGGACACTGTAGATGGGTCAGCACGCAAAACGGAAACAGACACCACGCAGGTAGGGTATGCAGTTACTACTGCAACTCAGATAATAGAGGCAAGACCACTCCCCGGGAACTTATCCGCTCAAGCAGTGGAACTGATTGCTGTGACAAGGGCATGTCTCCTTTCGGAGGACAGGAATGTCACTATCTATACGGATAGTCAATATGCCTTCTCTACGGTACATGTGTTTGCTCAGCAATGGAAAAATAGGGGGATGGTTACAACCTCGGGGAAAGACATCATGCACAAAGAACTAATCCTTGAATTACTACAAGCCGTCCAACGGCCACGGGATTTGGCCATCTGTAAATGCGCTGCTCATACCCGTGCTAAGGACCTGGTATCACTTGGTAATGCCCTAGCAGACAAAGCAGCCAAAGAGGCAGCTATGTCCAGTACCTTTTCACTTGAAACCACACCTACAGAATTACAACCAACAGATAAGTTTGATTTGCAAACCTTACAAGTCATGCAGGAACTTAGCACAGTACAGGAAAAACAACGCTGGACTAGGTATGGTGTTAGACAGAACAAAGGAATCTATGTGGGACCGGATAATAAATATGTTTTGCCTACTAATCTTTTAGGTATGCAGCACTAGTTGTGCATGGCCCTTCCCATCTGGGCCCTGCAGCTATGGTTAGAATTATCCACCTTACCTTTTGGACCAAGGGTTTCATTGCATATGCAAAACGTTTTTGTCTATCCTGCATAGTATGTGCTAAATACCATGGGGGAGGGTCAGAGTTGCCCGGCATCATTTCCAACACCCCTATCCATTTCATACAATATGTATGGACTTCATCGAATTGACCCCGGCACAACTAAAGAAGTTTGCGTTAGTGATAGTAGATGCATTTACTAAGTGGGTTGAGGCCTTTCCGGTGACACATCCGGATGCTCAAACAGTGGCTAAAATTTTGGTCAATCACATCGTCCCGCACTTTGGACTTCCTACACGCATCTACTCTGACAATGGCATGCATTTTGTCAATCAGATCATTCAGAAACTGTCTACAGTTTTCCAAATTGAATTGAAACACCATTGTGCCTACCACCCACAGTCAGCAGGGTTGGTGGAACGCCACAACGGCATTCTAAAAGGCAAGTTAAGAAAACTCATGGCCGAGACACATCAGTCTTGGATTACCTGTCTACCTCTAGCCCTCCTTTCCATGTGGACAACTCCCACCTCAAAAGGAGTCACCCCATATGAGTTATTGTACGGGAGACCTTATTACGTCCCGCAGTGGCAAAACTTGTTGCCTGTGGAACGTGAGGGGGGTGAGGAGATAGCATGAGGAAAATGCTGACCAATACTAACAGCTGTTTAATGAATGATTGTTTTTCAGGTTCAAGAGATGTCAAAATCACGGAAGCCATCGCAACTCCAATGGCAGTTCGGATTAAAGAAAGGTCCTCATGGATCCACCTAACGCATTGTAAAACATTTTAAGTTAGATAAAAAATTGAATTCCCCTGAGGAACAAACAGACAGCAGTAACCATGAAGGACAATAATGAGAATAAGAGAAAATGGTTCTATTGCAATATTTTATTGTTTATAACTATTGTGATTGTAATATTTTTGTTTTTAATGAAGCTAGCCATTCAAAAAGAGACAAACACACCAGCTGGCATCCAAACTTTAATACATATCAAGCGATTAAATATGCATATGCATCCTCAATGAATGTCTCAAATTGTTGGGTATGTACTGTAATACCTACTGTACATAGTGGCTTAATGTTAGGGACAGCCCCTCTGGGAACAAATGATACTTGGAATAATTTGTTGTTTGAAACCACAGAAGTACCACTGAGAGACAAGGTGGTGCTGCCTCTTCTGGGGCGCCAAAACGGAACAGTGTGTTTTCAAAAGATTGGAAAAGTTAAGGTGGGGCTGAGCCAATGTAATTTGACAATAGTTCATAATTGTACCCTAGAAGGGCAGTGTGAAACCAAGTTTGGAGCTATAAAAAAAGACATCAATGTAAATGATACTAGTTTTGTTGAAAAAATGCTGTATGTATATGGCCTGTTATTTAAGAGCTTAAAGCCAAATGGGAGTTATGAATTTGCAACCAATATCACCATAAAAGCGAAAGGTTGTTATTTTATTTGTGGTAGGAAAGCATATAAATGGTTACCATATGGCTGGTCAGGAAGTTGTTTTTTGGGATATCTGATACCAGCTATCAGACACGCAAATGTATTACCTCAAAGTAAAATACGAAATGCACGTTCTCTTAATAAACCTATTAATCCCGTAGGTAACATTGATGCGTCATGGATTTATCACCATGACTTGGCACACGTCAGCAGCAAAGGACTCTCACATATGGACCTAGGCGATGATGTAATTGCTTGGGCTGGTATTTTGCCAGCGTATGGGACAGTAAAATCCATCTGGGAACTGAGAAAACTGTCAAAACTGTTAGAGACTCTGAGTAATGCGACATTTTCAGCGCTAGAATTGGTGACGGACGAATTAACGGCGATGAAAACAGTAGTGTTGCAGAACCGTATGGCGATCGATTTCACCCTAGCGGCGAAAGGAGGTACTTGCGCTCTCATACACGAGGAGTGCTGCTCGTTCGTTCCTGATAACGAGCATGCGATTCAGAGCCATCTTGAAATAATTCAACAAGTTTCTGAACTGACTAAACCTGGTCCAAACCCCTTGACTGACTTTTTCCAAAACCTGTTTGTAAACTGGGGTTCTGTGTTGATGAACATTTTAATTGCTGTATGTGTTGGTGCAATCATATTTTTGCTGCTTGGCTGCTGTTGCATACCATGTACCAAAATGATAATATCGAAGGTTATCTCTGCCAATGCTACAAAAGCATATTTCTCTGATTATGAGAAGGTATACAACGTATCTGGGATTGTGTAAAATAAACAGTATACAAAATGTTGTAAGGGGAAATGTGGAAAAATACTGAAGTCAACATATTTTGTATTCTGTATATAAAGGGTTAAGCAGAAAAATGTTCACTGCGTGCAAACTGAAATGTTCTGGAAAATGTTGATCACTGAGGAATGCAGAAGTTAATCTTAAACTGCTGATAAGAAAGTTAATGGTGCAAGAATAACTGTGGTACTGGCTGGTAAAAACAAGTAATCAAACTATCACTTCTAATGAATGTTCTGTGTGCTACGTGTATGTACGTGCATGAGGGTCTATATAAGGAGAACTCAAAGTACAAGTAACCAGACTGCTGGCATACTACCATCATGTAGCAGGTCTCCATGCATGTAAAATAAAGCTGTTTTACTTGCTTACAAGAACTTGGTGTGATTCTTCCAGAATATGTTAGAAGAGTAAAATCTTTCGACATGGAGCTAGGCACTTTGTGAATACCCTGGGTGCAGTAGATAAGCCAAAGGGCAGTGCAGAGAACTGATAGTGCGTGTAGCCTGCTTTGAAGCATAGGTATCTTCTGCAAGATTCCCTGATTGGGATTGTGCAGGTATGCTTCTTTTAAATCTAGTGTTGCCAACCAGGTGTCTTTGCCTAGCATAGGAAGTAATTGAAGAGTCAGCATCTTGAATTTTGGAATCTCCAGAAAGGTGTTTAGAGTAGACAGGACCAGGATTGGACACCATGATTTGTCTTTTCTGGGTACCAGGGAAAGTCTGGAGTAGAAACCTTGACCCTTTTCCTCTTCTGGTACCAGTTGAATAGCCCCCATGCTTAAGAGAGAAAGTACTTGTTTTTGAACCTCTGCCCACTGATTTGGAGGTAGGTCCGGCCACCCACTTGGCGTTGGCAATGTGTGGAAGTGAAATCTGTATCCGAGACACTATATTTAAAACCCATTTGCCCTGGGTAATGAGTTCCCAGTTCTTTGCATGAAGAACAATCTTTCCCCCCAAAGGGGCAGTCAGAAGATAAGTGCTTGGAAATTTTAAAAGGAAGTCATTGAGACAGTTTACCAAGGGGGGGGGGGTCTTGTTATTCCCAGACTTGGAAGTGGAGGCCCCCCACGGCTTAGTTCTGCGAGTCCCCAGGGACTGAAACCTGGAATTTTTGCTGTGCCTGGGTTTGGCTTGAGAAGACCTGGAAGGGGCTGGAAAGGACCAATTCTTAGAAGGCCAGTGCCTACTAAATCTAGGAGGCTGAACTTGTAAAAAATCTTTAACAGTTTGCATAGATTTAGCTTCATCTTCCATCTTTTTAAGAACTTCTTCAGCCTTGTTGCCAAACAGGCGGTCCTGATTTAAAGGAGCATCCAACAATTTAGCTTTAACATGATCAGGCTAAGACTGCTCTTTAAGCCAAGCATGCCTTCTAAGCACAGACCCAGTAACAGCAGCCTTGCAAGAGGCATCTAAAGAGTCAAAACCACATTGCAAAGTATGTCTTCCAACTTGTTCAGCAGAATGCATTAAATCCTGCAAGTCTTTATTTTCCACACAGTTAGGAATCAACATCATTTTCTGTTTACGCAGTCCAATAACATGTTGCTGATATTTTAACATATGAAATTGGCAGTTTACAGCTCTAATTGCCAAGGTTGCTGAAGTATAAACATTTTTACCCCATCTATCCAGCGCCCTGAAGTCTCTATCAGAAGGGGTAGGATTTTTAGCAGTAGAAGCCTTAATGCCCTTGGGCCCCTGTGAAATAGTCTCTGGATCTGAAATAGGATTTTTGAAAAGGAACTTGTGGGACTCAGGGACCCTGTAGTATCTGTCAGGTTTACTGGGAGCAGGAGGCAAGGAATCAGGGGCCAAACTGGATTCCGAGAAAGCATAATCAACAATGTCTAGTACAGGAGGAATAGCCAAAGGACTATGCTAAGGTAGGAGAAGGAAATCCCTAAGCCTCTTGTTTGAATCAGAAAATTCCTGGCTTTCCCAGTGAAAATGCTCCCTTAGAGTATGTAAGATTTCCCCAAAAGAAAAATCCTCAGGAGGGGAAGCAGAGGGAATAGAGTCCTCTGCATCAGAATCCTCATAAGTAGGTAAGGACAAATCCAGGTCATCAGAAGAGTCAGAAAAAACAGAATCCTGATCAGAAGATTCATAATCAAGCTCAGCCCTAGGCCTCTTGGGGGGTGGGGTGGGTGGGGGGGTTGGCTACCGCTGATTAGAGTTATTAGATCTTCAGCCATTTTTATCATTTGTTTTTTAGGCATAGAGGCCTGAGCATGTGACCTGGTCGTCATTTTTTTAGACATGGATCGAAATTTAGGCCTTAGTAATGAAGGAGGTGTCGATTTAATATGCAAGTCTGTAGGCCTGAATACACCCTCAGAAGCAGGTGCCTGCACAGCGGCTCCAGACCCATCCAAGGTAATGACATCCGCGGGTTCCATAGTTGAAGTATTTTGCGGCATACCTGATTCCAAATGGGTCTCATTAGAGGCCTGCGAATCAGAAGTAGCGAGTATCAGGATCTGCGAAAGCACCTCACTGAGTAGGAGAAGCATCGTCGAAAGTTTTGGACCTCGGCGGCTTGTCTCTGCCTTTATCTTTGTGGTTTTTTGGAATCCCTGTAGTCGGATGGCTAACAGACGACATTTCTGGATAATTAAACCAAGAACCGAAATATTTAGAGGCAAAAATATAACGACAGATAGTGCGCTGATTAAATAAAGCACAAAACCGACAGCAAGGTACGTTGTGGTCAGGGCCTAGGCAAGGAATACAGTATGAATGAAAATCTTTATGAAGTATTTGCTTTCCACAAGTAATGCGATTATTAATGTTTACTGACATCGGTAAGGAGCAAGAAAATGTTTCCCCAACGGGGTACTTGGCTTTCAGTTGAAGACTTCGGTTCTGAAACTCGAAAATGAAAATTTCAGGAGTCAGCCAACCGGCACTTGCGAACTGCTTCTGCTTCGGGCACCGCACGGCAAAAAAGACTGATGTAATGGTGTCGGGTGCATGTTTTATACCCCTGACGTCATGGAAGAAGGGACAGCAACTGACGCAAGACCCAAGACTTTGTTAATCAGGTCAACTGAGGGCAACCTGCAAACAGATTACCCAAATGTAATGACTGCAACAGTGAAACACGAAGAACATCTTGTGGTAATTGCCCCATCCATTTCAAAAGGAAAGTACAACCACGGTTGCCTGAGCCAGAAGGGAGTCACCACAATGATCTTGGGGGATTCCTTCTGAATCTTCAGAAGTACACTGTATATTAGTGAAAAGGGTGGAAAGGCATACAGGAACATTCCTGTCCAAGGAAAAGAAGAGGCATCTGTCTTCCAGGCCTTCTTGCATGAAGCCCTGGAAAAGAATCTTCCAGATGACTGTTAAGAGAGGAGGCAAAGCTGTCTACTTGAGGAACTCCCCACAGATGTATCAAATCTAGGAGACCCCCTGGACCTAGTGCTATTTGTGACGTTCAGCCGTGGTCCTGCTCAGCTTGTCTGCCACACAACTTTGCTCTGACAGAATGTAGGATGCCTGCAGAGTGAGACTGCGTTGTGGAGCTATATCCCAACTCAACACAGCTAGTCTGCAAAGGAGGTGGAATCTGGTTCCCCTTTGCTTGTTGATGTACCACATGACTGTGGCATGGTCTGTAACAACTTGAAGAGGTCCCAGGGACCAAAGATGGTTCAGGGAGTTGAGTACCTTGATCAGGGTAAGCATTTCCTTGACATTTATATGCTTGCATCTGTTCTTGATGTCCCACACACCCTACATTTTTATACCTCCTGAAACAGCTCTCCAAACAAAGGCTGAGGGGGTCTGTGATGACTGACTGATTTGGAGCAGGGAGGAAGAAGGGGGAACCTGGACTTAAGAATATCTGTTGTCGCTAACAGATGTCTCTTCTGACAAACCCCAGTACTGGGAATTGCAAAGATAAAGGGTGTTGGTGCTGGGATCAAAGAGATTTCAAACACCAGTGTATCTTTCTCATGTAGAGTCTTGTTTGGGTATCATGAGTATCATAGATGCCATGAGTCCCAAAATCTTGAGGTAGTCCCTCACAGTAACCAAAGTCTGACTAGAAAACCTTAGAAATTGATCCAGTTCTAGATTTATTTGTTTTTCCTGTGGAGGAAAAGCTCTTTGAAATGAGATGTCAAGTTGACATCCCAGGAACACAATCCTATGTGAAGGAGTCAAGAAAGACTTGAATGTGCTCTTGAAATCCCAGCTTGTTTAAGAGATCTTTCACCAAAGAGAGAAACTTCTGACACAAAAAAAAAACAAAAAAAAAAAACCTCTAAGGCAAGTCGTTTAAATATGGGAAAATGTGGATATTCCGTAGCCTACAATGAGCGATAACTGAAGCTAGACTCTGAACACTCTTGATGCAGTGGATAGTCTACTGGGTAAGGCAGAGAACTGGAATGTGAACCAGACACAAAAAACCTTAAGAAATTCCTGAAGTCTGGATGAAGAGGAATGTGATAAGCATCTTTTAAGTCTAGTGTTACCAGGAAACTTGAACGAGGATGAATAGGCAAAAAGATTATGAAATGACATCATTTTAAATTTGTGCACCATCGTAAAGAGGGTTAGGAAATTAAGACCCAAATTTGGTCTAGGAGCATTTTCTGTCTTTGGCACTAGGAACATCCTTGAATAAAAAACCTTCCTCACCTGGAATGGATGAACAGATTCCATCACTCCTTGGAACTGGTAGAAACAAAAAACAGTCTGATCTGGAGGATGAGGAATGATCCCATAGAAATGAGGAATTTCCTTCCACTGCCATATTTAAAACTTGATGAGTCATTTTCAGAACCCATTTGTCTAAAAATATATGTTGCCAAAGAAAAAAAAAATAGATTCAGACTTTCTGGAAGGAAAAAAGGACCAAGGTTGGAGAGGGTCACAAGATCTCTTGAACAGCCATCAGATTTTTTGGACTGTCCTTGGTTTTGAGAGCTTTGAGAGTTCATTTTGGAATCCCCTTGCCATTTCTTCTTACAAGTCTGTTTACCTGTATTTTGTTGAGATTGTTTATTCTGTTTTTTTGCCAGAATTTGGAAAAAGAGGACTGAAAAATCTTAAGAGATTCCCTGAATTGAGTTTGCCCTTTCATCATACTTTTTTTAATCACCTCTACAGCAGAGGGGCCAAACACAATCTCTATCCAAGGGCGAGTTTAAAATCTCATCATCTGGGTGTTCTGAGAATGCAATCATGCAAACCTTCTCAAAACAGTACCATTAAGAGAGTCATACACACTGTAAACAATAACTAGCGATGTGCGACCAAAGTAACTAAGTTATTTAAAGCAGATTCTTCCCTCAAAAGAATAAACTGCAGATAAAACTTTTCTCGTACTTTCATTATTAGAAAGAACAAACTTTAGCATATGAGCTTGACAATTCAAAATTCTGCAAATCAAAGTTGCAGAAGTATATACCCTTTTTCTCCATTCCTATCAATAATTTTCCCATCCTAATGAGAAAGAGTAGGATTGAAACTGACTATATGCTTAGCAGCAGTGGTATCAACTAGAGCTGTAGCTGCTGGGTCAGGTTTGGAAACAGTGTATAAAACCTGAAAAGGCTGAGGGACTTCATACGTTCTGCCTTTTTAGGGACAGCTGGCTGATTAGCAGGAAAACTGCAAGCAGTAACAGACACATCCTCTAAAGCAGAAAGAAGGGGTGGAATGGGTGTAGGATCTGGAAAATCATTCTAAACAACTCTCAGTATTTTCTGAGGGAATGAGAAATCTGAGTTCCCCATTGAAAACACTGGCACATTCTAGCAGTAGTTATGGAGAAGGAGAAACTCTCTGAAAGAATCAGAAATTGAGCTCTCCTTTGAGTCTGAATCAGAAACCTGGGAAAAAAATGAACCTATCCCTGCATATTCCAATCAGATTCAGAATCTTGAATCTCTTCAGGAAAAGAGGTATCCCCTTTTAAAGTATTTCACCAGAAACTACTTTACAAGAATGATCAATAGCCTGCATAAAATCCTGAGCTATGGACTTGAAACAGCTATTCCTACTTTTACATGAAAATTGCCACGTAACAGGCTACAAAATAAATGAACAGAAAACAAAGGCAATTTGTGTCAATTATGTCCTCAAATCTGAGTGGGTACAAACATTCCCAAGACTATGGAGTCACAACTGGATGAAATACCTAGAGACCAGAGTATCAGTGAGGGGGAAAGACTCACCAGAGATGACAAGGGATGATATGATAACAAAGATTAGAATACAAATAAAGTGGGAAACATTCAAAGCAGAATTGGACCATAAAATGTAGGCAATTAAAATATTCATGGTCCCACTTATTCTGTACCTGGGACAAGCACTTATTTATGTGCCAATGTATATTAAATGGAGACCGCTAACATCGTCAATATCAAAATATGTTTGGGATGGACAGAAACCTACAGTGAAATGGGATATCTTAACTAGACCTATAGAGTAAGGAGGAGTGGCAATGCCTGTCTATTTCTCAGCAGTACATTACAGCTATGACAGAGAAATACTGAGAAGGAAGGAAGGGGCAAAAACCACAACTAGTCTACAACAGAATTCAGTGCAAGTCAAAACTGGTAAGAAGAATATATAGGGCTATATTAGACAAGGATAAGGATAAAAAAGAAAAAAGGTTATCAACAAGGTGGGAACACACTTAACATAGCATGACTAAAACAGCACTGGCAAAACATTTGTGAGACCCCTACGAAAATAACGAAAGCCAGGAAATTCTGCATACTTGCATGAAAATGCTTACACAAGCATTTTTATACATCAAATAGATTAAACAAAATGTTTCCAAAAAGCAGCCCGTATTGCTGGAGAGGATGTAATAATGAAATAAGAAATAGGGTACACATTTTGGGGGGGGATGTAAGTAATTGGAAGGATTTTACAATGAATTAAGCCATTTGACTGAACAGATATTGGATAGGTCATGGAGAAAAAATGGGGAAGAATACCTTCCATACTATACAAAAGAGAACAGACGCAGCAAGAAAATGAGATGCTTCTATTACTACTATGGTTAGTATCAAAAATGACAAAACAAAAATAATTACCAAGATAAAAAAAGACAAAAGGACCACTAATATAGGATGTTTTAGACACTATGAAAAAACTTAAGCTACAGGAAGAATTAGTCCTTAAAAGACGCAAAAATTAATTTCATAAGAAAAAATGGCAAAGGTGGGAAGGGACTGAACAAGAATTTATGAAGGAAAGGAGAGAGACATGGGCTATGAAGGATCAGTCAGTCAGTCGCCCTGCTAGACAGGGGTCCAGGGAAGTAAATATTGTGGGAAGAAATATCCAGGGAATTGTTATGGTTAGGCTTGTATAGACCCTAGGGCCGATAGCCTAGTACCAACCTATGAACATATAAGGGCCGCAGTACAGTTTGAAACATGTACAATTACTAGGTGTAAAAGGTTACAGGTAATTAACTCAACTGCAAATACCTCATAAAATGGAAATTAGATTTTGCATCAGATGTTCGGTAAAGATTTTAAGAATTGGTGCTCAGCTGGCTCTCAGTACAGTGGAAAGATGCAGCATAACCATGACTGACTGTAAACAAAGGTAAAATGTTTTTGCTCATTCTAATGACAAAGCAGAAATTTCTGGGTCTGACACCAATACTAAGTAGGTGCACCATGCAAGAGGATTGCACCACTGTGTATAAAAGTTTTTAATGGAAGAAAATAAAAGCAGTCACAAAAAAACTGAGCTAGACCTAGTAAACTACTCCTATCCAAAGAAATTTGATGAGTAGATACATGTTTGGTTTTCTGTTTATTTTGACAGGAAAAATGGGGAAAATCATGTTACTAATGGCAGCTGATGCTTCCCCCGGGATGGGTACAACAACAGGGATGGGTACAACAATGGGACACAACAGAGAAACCTTCCCTGTTCCCTCTCTCAAGACCGACGAGAGATATATCAACAATGGCAATGGACTCTGCACTCTCTGACTTCCCTTGCACTTAAAAGGTTTGGTTTTCCCATACCTGAAGCAGGCAATGATGGGGGAGAAGTACTTTCTCTTGAGTCCATCAAGTCAGGTGCCAAGAAAACTAGCCAGATCAATACCAAATACTGGTTGCACACTCAATCCAGTACAAAAAGGACAAATCCCATTATTCTCCCTCTAAATAACAATATAAAGTTGGTTTCTACAGGGATACAATACTGAATTCTGCGCTGAAAAAAAAACAGGAAATTCAGTAGGCTAGCACAAAGCACTAGATGCATGTCACAGAGACCCCCAAGTTTAATAAATAAAGGCTAGCTTTAGCTAAACAACAGTAGAAACAGCCTAAAATAACCATAGATAATGAATTACATATAAACGAATTACATATAAACGTAAGAAAAACTATCAGAAATGTTTAACAAAATGGCACCAAAATTGAGACTTAAATGAGAAAAAAAATATTTAAAACGCTGCAAATCCACTTAATTAGCTCAAATAACCATAGTCACAAGAGAAAAAAATGCAAAAAACTGCAAGTTTTCCTGTTAAAACTTTTAAAAGAAGCTTTTAATCAATGGGAATAACAGCTGCAAATTACTTGTGGTTCTGGCAGCACAAAGCAAAGAAAATAACTACACTAAAATGGTCTCAGTTAAACATTCACCAATTGCCATCAAACACATTAAAAGGCCTAAAATTTCAGAGAAACTTGGAACCAGCTTAAAATAAACAGTGCTTATACTGAAAGAGAAATAAATTTCAAAGTACATACAATTTTCCAGTACGTAAAAACAAGCAAATCAGTAGAATGTACATTTCAAGCATACATAAAAAAGGGACAGGGAGAAATAAACGCCCAAAATTGTTTCTCATCTGAGCTCAGTAGTTGAAGTAAACCGGTGAAGAGCAGCAGGACGGCCTTCTATTACTGTAGCACTAGAAAACTGAAGGGTTGTATCTGTGGGTTTGAAGGGCAGTCCTGGTCTTGCCAAGTGACTGGTCCTTTACACTCACAGTCAGACAGTGGGAGGAGTTCTGAGCTTTGACAGACTGCAAGGGGAAGAGTAGCAGGTCACTACTACCCATATGCCAAGTAAGGCAGTGTGTTTGTTGAATATCAACAGGTGGGGCATGACAGAGTACCGCCTTTTGTAACCTGACTGAGAACATCTCCAGCAACACAGGTTGTAGCAGTTTCCTATATCAGATATATCATTATCATACTAAAGGACTCTATACTGAACTGGAGAAAATTCACATTAGAACCAAAACAATGAAATGATTTCATCCAAGCATCTCCAAATGTCCGAATCACAGAAAGCACAACCTAAAATTCTAATATATAAATTGACTCTGCTTAGAAAATGTAAAATTTAATTGAGGCTAAATCAGAAAGGATGAACAAGAGGTGGAAAAAAGGAAAAGGAGAACTTGGAAAAGGAAGAGTAAGCAAATCCAACAAAAATGTTCCCTTATGCTGTACATTTTTCTGAACATCAGCAACCATTATTTATACAGAATACCACGGTGAAGGTTATACTAGACACTTTTTAAAACATGTACCACATACTGTCAGTGTTTAACAATAAGCTTCCACACATCCTGTGAAGTCTGCAGGAACCTTCTCCAGTTACTTCCCCCACTAGGTCTGCCACCTTTTCAGATGCTTAAATTGAATGCTTTTTGTTAAAATACGATACTTTGCAGGATAAATTACATCCTGCAACAAAATGGTTATTTCCCGTCTATTACCAACATTTTTCTACGTCTTTATTGGAATCTTTCAACTTTTCTTTTATGGTACATCACAATAAGGCGATTGAAATAAAGTACTGCAGCTGAATGAAATTGAGGAAAAAAAGAAAACAGTTGTTCCTAACCTATTAGGACCTTTGCAGTTTTTAATGTTTCAAAGGGCCAAAATACCCAATTCTGGACTTTCCTGTGAAAAGAGGGAGAGGTGGTAATCTGACAACTACTTGGACTGCACAGTCCAATCAATCTACAATGCCTTCAAAACACAAAGTGTGATCCATTACTCATAACCATGTCTAAATCCAGCTATACAATACTCTTTTTTTTTACACCATCTTAAATGAACTTAAAATCTTGATATGCCTACGGAATGTTATTCACCGACTTCCTGGTGCCTTATTTAAATCTTAAATGAAACATGACAAGATAATCCAAGCGTTATAAGTACACCATAAAACAAGCAAAAAGGCGAACGCTGACACCGCACTATGCAGCTCGAGAAACCAAAAACAATGAAGCAAACTCGTGCAAACCAGCAGGACTAAATAAAAAACACTTTTAATAACAGTTGAGCGCTTTCACCTGTTACAATACAGGCTTCCTCAGAACAAAAACCATTCTGAATCACAGCCCTTAAATAGATGTTTTGGCTCCAAAAATTTAAAGCAACATACTCCACTAAAACTTTCTGCATAGACAATAAACAAAAACATTCCAAAATTAATAAATAACAAGAATAAACAATTATATTACAAATACATATATATCCTATAAAATGTAGTGCACAAATTCCTCTAAAATTCATGTTTGTTAAAAACATATGTTACTATAAAAACACTGACTCAACTTATTTATAAACAATTTGACACTAACGTATCTTATATAGCAAAGGTTTAATAGACAGTGATTCATTCAAGCCTGGGGGTGAGGCAGCATCAGTAATAATTTGCCACCACATTTCTCTATAAGACAACCAACTCTTATAGTCTCCCCCCCTAGGGTCTATTTGAATAAAGTCAATAATGCTAAAAGTGAATTTGTGTTCAGAGCCCTCTTGTTTTACAGAAGCTGAAGTTGAGTATATTACGGCTATGTTCAGTGATAGAGGTTATGACCTTGGTATGATGCAAAATGTAAGTCAGCAGGTTATTCAAGCCTGGGGTTCTAGGTACACACCTTCGTTAGGAATTAATTCTCAAGGTAATAATGTTGTTTCCCTCGCTAGAGGTAGTCGTAGTGATTTAAACAAAGCTTGTGTAATCGAATATGGTCCCTGTAGTTATAAGATCAGGCAATTGGTTAATAAAAGTTGGTTTATTATTATGGCGGATGCTTCTATATCCAACATTTTAGGTGACAAACCCCACTTTGTAAATAAAATGGGTATGAACTTGAAAAGGTTGTTAGAAAATACGATGTTTCTGACTTCTAACACTTCTAAACCTACACAGAAGTGTGGTAGATGCAACTGGTGCTTTGCTATTAACACCAGTCAAGGCACTAGGTTAAGCAACACTACCAACACCTCTATTATATTCAAGGCAGGTTATTGTACTACTAAACTTGTCATATATATCACAGTATGTTCAGCTTGTCCCGCTTTCTACATTGGGAAGACTGAGAGACAGCTGAACAAAAGAATATGCGATCACTTTTACTCCATTAGAAAGAGAGATGAGAAGAATGCCCTATATAAGCACATAAAACAAGAGGGCTCTGAACACAAATTCACTTTTAGCATTATTGACCTTATTCAAATAGACCCTAGGGGGGGAGACTATAAGAGTTGGTTGTCTTATAGAGAAATGTGGTGGCAAATTTTTACTGATGCTGCCTCACCCCCAGGCTTGAATGAATCACCGTCTATTAAACCTTTGCTATATAAGATACGTTAGTGTCAAATTGTTTATAAATAAGTTGAGTCAGTGTTTTTATAGTAACATATGTTTTTAACAAACATGAATTTCAGAGGAATTTGTGCACTACATTTTATAGGATATATATGTATTTATAATATAATTGTTTATTCTTGTTATTTATTCATTTTGGAATGTTTTTGTTTATTGTCTATGCAGAAAGTTTTAGTGGAGTATGTTGCTTTAAATTTTTGGAGCCAAAACATCTATTTAAGGGCTGTGATTCAGAATGGTTTTTGTTCTGAGGAAGCCTGTACTGTAACAGGTGAAAGCGCTCAACTGTTATTAAAAGTGTTTTTTATTTAGTCCTGCTGGTTTGCACGAGTTTGCTTCATTGTTTTTGGTTTCTCAAGCTACATAGTGTGGTGTCAGCGTTCACATTTTTGCTTGTTAAATGAAACATGGCCTTTGGAATTTATAAACTGTGTTCTGATGTGTACATATTTTTTGATGGTCCAGGATAGGCTGGATATTTAAGGAAGTTTCTTTCCAAAGGCTAATTGTGCTACTACAGTAGTAGTTTTCTTTGCTCTTTTTTCAACTTGTCAGGCCTTTTACACTGGAAAAACTGATTGTGCAGTTAAGGACAGAATGTTTGAACATGCAAGAACTCAGAATATGGCAAATGCTTAAGTTAGACATACTAAAGTGTGCAATCATTTTAAGACAATTCACTTTATCATTGGAAAGAATTCAACTAGGCCCATGGAAGTTTATATGGAAATTTGTGAACTGTGGCAGGTAAAACCTGAGGCCTATAAATCACCTGGGCTGAATGACATGATCAATGCTAATTGCTTTCTAAAACTTAGAGCATAAATGTTGAGTTGATTGAATACAAATGTAATAAATATGGGATATTCATTATCATAAAATATTACAAAAAGAACATTCCGGCATCGCTTGTATTTTTAGAGAACGTTTAAATGCTATTTACTATAATATGCATTGTTTTATGTTACTTAATGAATTTTAAGGTTAATTGTTTATGATGAATGTTAATAATTAATATATTTTTTTTTGATTTGGTGATATCTGAAGTGAACATTCAGGAATATTGTGTATGTGCTTATATGAACTTAAAATCTTGGTATACATAAATGGACGTCATTCACTGACATATTTCCTGGCACCTTATTTAAATGTTAAATGAAAACTTCATTTACATAGGAATAGTCAATCCTTGAAGACTACTAACTTTAGGCAGGACAAAAAGAAGTTATGTACTCACCATAACGTTCCATGCCAGTTGTTCATCTCGCCTTCATTCTTACTGATGGGTACGGAGCCGATCCTCGGCTCCGACTCGGCCAACTGCAAAGGCTCAAGGTCTTCAACCAGCTTGAGGCCAACTTCCTATCCCATGATGCTCCTTGAGCTTCCTTCAGACCTTGTTTGCTGCCAGCTGGCTACCTATCATTACTAATATGCCACTCTAAGAACTGGTTAAGAGACAATACACAATGATATAAATGAAATCTCAGTCCTCAAGAAGTCTGGATGGGGGTTGAGGGTGGGGCGGGACGTAAGAATGAAGGCGAGATGAATAACTCCATGGAGCGTTATGGTGAGTACATAACTTCTTTATGTGAAGTTGTTCTATCCCACCGTTCATTCTTACTGATGGGTACTGTCCCAAGCACCATCTTTCTCGGGTGGCTCACGGGAGAATGTTCTTTGGGACAGTGGAACCAAAGGAAGCCTTGTCCCTGGAGGCCTTGTCTACTTTGTAATGCGTGATGAAGGTATGAGGCCTTGACCAAGTAGCTGCTGTACAAACAGTATTTAATGGCAACTTAGCAGTGAAGGCTGACGAGGTAGATACAGCTCTAGAAGAGTGGGCCTTTATCTTCTGTTGTAATGGAGTATTCACTGAACTGTTAAGTGAAGGAAATACAGTCTGATAACCATTTTGATAAAGTGACTTTTGTCACTGGAGCACCTTTTTTTGACTATGAAAAGGAGACAGAGCTGTTCTGTTTTTCTGAAATGTTTGGGCCTGTCCAAATAAAATCAGAGATGCGTATGAACATCAAAGTTTGTGCAGCTTGTGTTCCATCTTATTCGTATATTTAGGGAAAAAATGGGCAATTCAATAGATTGGTTGAGATTTGTCTCTGAACAAACTGAGTAAAAATTATGGATTTGTTCCGAGTGAAACTCTGTCATTATGGAAAATCGGATTAGGAGGTTTGATGGTCAAGGCCTGTAACTCAGAAATCTTCCGAGCAGAAGTAATAGCTATGAAGAATATGATCTTCCATGACAGATATTTCAAATCACAAGAGGAGGCTGGTTCAAAAGGGGGTAAAATTATTCAGGAAAAGAACAAAATTTACATTCCATGGCATGGCTGGAGCTTTGATGGGTGGTCTCAAATGAACAGTACCCTTGAGAAATACTTTGGAGAGTCTATGTGACATGATATTAGAACCCTGGACACCAAGATGAAAGTTCGAGATTGTTGCTAATTGAACTCTAATGGTAGCTGCAGCAGCTCCATCACTGAAAAGTTTAGTCAAAAACTCCAAAATGGATGAAACTGAAGCTAGGTAGGGGTCAATATCATTCTGAAACGCCCATATAGAAAAATCTCTTCCATTTACAAAGATATAACTTCCTGGTAGATGATTTATGAGAGGATGTTAAAAATATGCTGAGCCACAGTTGAGAGGTTTTGAATCCTGGCTATGTTTGGAATTGGAGCAGCCAAGCTGTCAGTTTGAGGGAACGAAGAGAAGGATGGAGAGCCCCTGATGAATGAGTCAGAAAATCCGGAACCAGGTCCAGAATTCAAGGTTCTTCCATAGATGAGGCTGGAGGAAGGGGGACTAAATTTGATGAGGCCAGTAAGGGGCTATTAAGATAATGGTCCTTCCCAGAGTCTTTGCTTTCTGTAAAACGTTGGGTATTAGAGGGAAAGGAGGGAAAGCATAAAGGAGACCCAGGGGCCAATTGTGCACAAGTGCATCCCTTGGGGCATCCCCTGGTGGGGGGATTAGGGCAAAGTAGCTGCGACATTTCGTATTCGCTGGGGGTGCAAAGAGATCGCAGCAATGCTGGCCCCATCTGCGGAAAATCCTTTCCGCTACTTGTTTCTTTAGGGACCACTCGTGAGGCAAATGAATTGCCCTGCTTAGCTTGTTTGCTATCATACTGGATCTCCCCAGGATATGCGTTGCTATCAGAAAGCATTGTGTGGACGTTGCCCACTGCCATACTCTCAAGGCCTCTCGACACAGGGGATAAGATTTGGTTTCTCCTTGTTTATGTAGCAGATCACTGACATATTGTCTGTCTGCACTGCAATCTTTCCCAGAGGGAGAGAGGTTTGAAAGGAACACTAGAAGTGCCACTCTCATCTCCAGATTGACCTATATGCAGATGAGCCTCTTGCTCATTCCACGTGCCTTGGGCTGTTCTTCCCTGATAATGCCCCCCTTACCACCCCTATCAAGGAAGCATCCATGGTCACCATGGCTATAGGAGTGGGTAGAACAAAGGGGCAGTCTAGAGTTACTTGGTGAGATGTCAGCCACCAATGAAGGTCGTTCTTGCACATATTCGTTATGATTTCGTGTGATATTGAAAGTTCCTGAAAGGACCACTGAGAGAACAGGAGCCACTGTAGTACACGCATATGCATTTGACCCAGAGGAATGGTAATGGTCACTGCTGCCATCATTCCTAGCAATTTTAGTATCACTGAGACCGGGGCTTTTTCCTTTGGAAGCAAGTCTAGGACTTGTTTTCGTAAAAGACAAAAACTATTTCTAGAGGAAGACTTAAGGTCATTGTGACAGTATTTAGCTCTGCTCCTATAAAAACGGTCTGTTGCGATGGAGACAAGGCAGACTTTTCTGAGTTTAAGGTAATCCCCAACTGACTACAGAAGTTTAAAGTTGTGCCCCTTGCTTGTATGAGTTGATGCCTGGTGGTGGCAGTGAGGAGCCAGTCCTTTAGGTATGGAAACACCTGGAATCCCAAATGTCTCAGGTGAGCTGTGACTACTGCCATGCATTTGGAGAACACTCGGGGGGGGGGGGGGGTGTAGTGAGACCAAAGGGCAGAGCAGGAAATTGATAATGACTGGCTCCCAGCTGGAAATGTAGATGATCCCTGGATGGCCTGTCCATTTTTATGTGGTAGTACCCATCCTGGAGATCTATCGAGCACATCCAATTGCCTTTCCCCAAAAAGGGGGGAGTAATAACTGTAGCATGACTATCCGGAACTTTGTCTTTTTTACAGACTTGTTTAGTCTGCTGAGGTCTAGAATGGGACTCCAGTCCCCTGTTTTCTTTGGAACCAAAAAGAATCTCGAATAAGTTCCGGATCCTCTCTGGTCTGCTGGGACTGGTTGGATGACTTTTTCCAGCAACCTTTGAACCTCTATGGCTGCATGTTCCCTGTGACTGGGTGGGGAGTCCAGGATTTTTTTCATTGGGGGAGCGGTGTGGCAAAGGGAATTGAGTATCCTCTGGATATGATACTTTGTACCCAGCTGTCTTTTGTTATTTTTAGCCAGGCGCTTAGGTACAAAGAAAGGCGTTCCCCAACTGCCTCCAGAGATGGACAGGCAGGCCTCCTCTTAGGAGCGCTGATAGGGCTTCCCAAAGAACTGATATCTGTCGCTCTGATTCTGCGGACCCCCTCTGCTGCGTGGTCGGTGTCTTCCATTATTTCCCCCTTCTCTGCCTCTAGAGGGGGGGTTGACCACAAGTGTCGCGAAAAGGCCCTTGAGATTTACGGAACCACTTTTTCCCTCCCCCTTACCTTTGGGGTAAGGTCTAATAAGGGTGGAAAAACATACTCCGACGGCAGACAGAGTCCTTCTATCTTTCTCACTCCTGGTAAGCATTTCCTTCACTTTCAGTTCAAAAAGGGATGAGCCGTCGAAAGGGGTGTTAATAAAGGAAGACTTAAAGGGTTCCACAAAGGAACACAGGCGCTTCCAGGAATGTCTTCTAAGGCCATTTCCTGTACTCGATGCTCTGCTTGTTCCATCAGCTGCATACGAAACCAGACACATGGAAGAGTTTACGCTAGAATTAAGGGTAAAGAGCTGGGAAACCCCCGCAGCTACCTAACCCTGCACAGTATCTCCTAGTTTCTTTAGGAGATCTCTTTGCAACCTAGTGAAGTGTGTGACATAGTTCAGCGATAGAAGAACAAAAGCCGCTGAACTAAACATATGCTTCCCATATCCATCCATGATCCTGGAATCTCTATTAGGAGGATGAACAGACGTACAAGTTTCTGATAGCTCCTTCTAGGTGTCCGCTGCCACCACCATGGCATCAAGGGGTAACTCCTTTAGTTAGAAAGGTCTTGTCTTGAGGGCAAGTTATAAATTTATTAGGCCTCCTGGGAACAGGCTCTGTGGTGTCCAGGGACTCCCATGCCCTTAGAGAGAGTAACTCAATCAACTCATCAAAGGGTGGAGACACCCAAGAGGTGGAGGGTTGAGACCCAAAAGCCTTCAGGAGGACTGACTCGTCATCAGAAGGGTTAAGGGATTTCCAGCCACCACTCTGTTTAAGAATTTCCAGGATATCTGCGAATGAGATATCCTCAGAGGGGGACCATGGGGACCTTTCTGACTCATGTAAGGCAGTGTCCGAAGTGACGGATTCCTGGGGGGAGTCCAGATACTTCTTCTTGCAAAGTCTCTTCCTGGGAACCTCTTCAGTGGGAGCTTCTGGAGAGGTCTCGGAAGCTCAGGGTCTACGCTTTAATGGAGCGTGTTATTGAGGCAGACACCGGTGCTTTGAGGGAGGGAGCTGCTGGTTCTGATGGTGTGGTGGTCAGCGTGGACAATACTCTCCTCATGGCATCGAAGGCACCCTGGTCCCGACGCAAGGAATCCCCCAGATCTGACGATGTAGAAGACTATCTCGGCACCAGATCAGAGGGCTCAGAGGCAGAGGTCGGAGCAGAGCTCACTCCAGCTGAGGCCCCGAGAGGCAAAGTCGGAACAGACAAGTCGGTCCGACTATCCTCTCTGGATCCGACCAGCGAGTGTCGGCTCAGAGATCCTTCGGTCGGCACCAAAGATATCAGGGCAATCGGGACCGGCAACCCTAGGGTAGGCATCGGCCCCAAGGGCTCCACAATCATCAACTCAGAGCTCTCCGGCTCCAAAACTTCGCTGCAGATCGGAGGAGGAACAGAAGACGGTGGGGGAATTTTTGTTAGTTCTGAAGTCCCAAGGATTGGTGCCGATAATATTCCGGCAAGTGCCGGTGTCTGCAGAAGCCTCTGCACCACATGATCTATGTCCAAATCTGACAGTCTGCTTGAGGCCCGAGAAGAATGTGTGGATGAAGCCACCAACTGTGAAATTGGGGATTTCAATGTAGGCGATACTGGCTCCAATGTCAGGGACCAGCTTCTAACCGCAACAGTTGGCTCTGATCACTGTGCAGCCAATATTGAAGCCTTACTTGGTCCGGATTTAGAAGGTTTTCCTTGGCTCTGAAGAACTCAAAGAAGTCTTAGAGTGTTTGTCATGCTTATCCAGTGCCTCCTGAAAAGATAATTTCAACAGACCTCTATCCAACAGTTTCCTTTTCTCCTCATACAACACTCTAGCACTAAAAGAGTGGCATATTGAACAGTTTTCTTGTAGGTGCACCTCATCTAGACAATAGACACAGTCAGTATGCCCATTGGAAATGGACATTGTTTGCCCGCACCTTGGGCATTTTTTAAATCCGGATTTGGATTTCTCTTTCTCTTGATGAGACATACTACTAGCAAAAACAGAGAAAACATACATTATATATTATTATTATTATACATTATTTATATATATATATATATATATATATATATATATATATATATATATATATATATATATGGAATAAAACAGGCTGTAGCAGAAATTTCTAATATCTCTAAACTATGAATAGTATACCTAAACAGTATACAATAGCACGCTAACTTCTAATAATCTAAATTATCTAAATTCCACACTAAAGGAAACTTATAATAATATACTATCCATGGGAACAAAAAAGGGCTCTAAACTCACACCACACAGCTGTGCAAAAATGATATATGGGTTAGGGAGAAACTAAGGGCCTAAAATACACCCACGACGACATCTCCAAGAAAATTACCAACAACACACTAAGAATTTGCTTAACTACTATAACGGAAACTTATAATTAAACTATCTAATTTAAGGTTTTTAACAAGGTTTTAACAAAGTTTTAAGAAAAAGCAATAATTTTCACTGGCCAGAGCTGTTGAACGTCCGATCTAGTTGCAGCAGCAAATGAGATCTGGGGGAAGCTCAAGGTGCATCATGGGATAGGGAGTTGGCCTCGAGCTTTTGCAATTGGCAGAGTCAGAGCCGAGGATCGGCTATGAACGCATCAGTAAGAATGAACGGCGCGATACAACTTCACGTCATTTGTTTTTAACATACTAACATGTGAAAGCCTCAGAGACACCTTCAAATAATGCAGAACTTCAAAGTTTCAAACAAGTGGGACTGAAAGCCCCAAGTCATACGGACTAAAAGATGCTTTAACAAGCTAAAACCCAGTTTTAGCTTATAACCAGCCACTAATGCAAGTCACTTTACAAGTGCCCATACCACTGGCAAAAGCATTTGCTTCAGCTAAAACAATATTAAATCACCTCCAAATAAAGGCAACATTAATAGTAACTCCTGAATGAACCTCACGTATGTAATCAGCTCTCTTTATTGACTGCAGTCATGGTTCAATAAAAACTGCAAATAAAGCCCCGGATATAGGACAATCTCCCAAAAGCCCTATAGCAAACCCCACTGAATTTAAGGACTACAAACATGCCAACTTCAACCTATATGACAAAATATCAAAACTGACTTATGACTACCTCTGACCTTCATACAGAAGCAAGTTTCACCAAAGAATTCTGGAAAGTTACGTGGATAAATGTAATTTTAGTAAATACAAAAAAGTGAGTGCTGTTCACCAAAACTACTTTTGCCAACAGTGGAGTTTGTTTTGTTATCACCTTGGAGTTAGTATTATGCAAGTCTGGGAAGTTTGCCAAAGGTAGTTTCGGTTAAGAGTTTTGGTTGGTTTCCTTTTGCTGAAATCACTTTTAGTGACTCAACATGAATCCAGGAATTCTACACCCATTTAAAAAATGCACAGCGAAGTGTTATGTGAAATTGCATTGCCATAAATAAAATATACAATAAATGAAATAAAATCCTTAAATTTAGTAGATCCAAAATACATCTTCTGTAGGACATCATCAAAATCATTACAAAAAACTGCAGAACACTATCAAGTCCACTAAAGGAGCCCGTGAAGTTAGGCTTCACTTAGAAGCCAAAAATTATTATAAATCCTTCTTTAGCCAAGTTAGCAAACTTAAAAAACAATACCCTACAGATTGCTCAGAACTTATTCATAATGGGACCTCCTTTTTCTGACTGAACTGACACTGCAAATAACCTTGGGGGGAAAAAAAAATTAGTCAACTTCATCCCTGAAACCTCTATTCAAATTCCCAAAATATATGGGATATGGGCTGGAATGGCAATCAGTGCATGAAGCTTAGAATATCAGACGATTGTTGAGTTTGGATGGAAGGCAATGGCATGGGTCTGGTCTTATCAGCTGTATCCTTCTGGATTTCCAGCTTCAAGTATGTTTGTCAGTTCCTTCACGCCCACTATCAAGCTTCCTTCTTTCCAGCTGCTCCACAGAATTTTTCTTTCCTCAGTATAGAGTCCTATGCCCCATTCATTCCCATGGGTAACATCTGATCTAGCTGGGAGTGGGAGCAATAATAAATGCACTTAATTTTTTTTTGCGATATGCCCACACTTCCCTCAGCATGTACCCAATGTGTTGGATCACAATGGGTTCCTGAAACTCGCATCTTCGTTTCCACAAGTAAATAATAAAAGTTCTGATCCTCATGTAGGCTGCACCTCTGTGTGAGCCCACTTCAACAACTGACAGTATGCAAGGACACACATACACCCTGCCCCCTCCAAGAAGACGTGAACAGGTTACGCCTCGTCAATTCTCTCATCCGCATGCCAGTTCCAACATGTGTCAAGAGCTCCAAATTGAACTCTGGTCATCTGGATCATGTCAGTGCTTCTTACAGAACTAACTTAGGCACATTTTGCGGAGTCTCACTACTGGGCATCACTAGACTCTGACTCAAAATTTCATGGAAGACACAATAGGGTCCCAAACCTATGAGAGAGGAGGAAAAATAGATATGTAAATGTCCACTAGTGCTAAAAATATGGAGGTGTGCTAAACCACAATATAAAGCTGAAAGAGTTATAAGACATATTGATTTTATTAATATGCAAGCCTGCAGCACTTCTAATGATCAGCACTGAAAGTTTAACAGCATGCACCAACATGCAGGTACTTCCAAATATCTTACCTAAGTTTGCTTGTAATGTACAAGCTAGCTTTTTCTGCTGGTCTTGTAATTAAATACTTTCAGTTAGCTGATCATACAATCTGATTTGCACTCTGTATATCTTATCAGCTTGTCCTAAAGTGCACTTCATTTTGTCCACCTCCTAAGAGGCAAGTGTCAACTTCTATGCCTTGCCAATGAACTACAAATATATGCAGAATGTGCCCTCTACTGAAAAATTTAAGTCTAGCACAAGTGGAACATAAAATGCTGAATCTTTTTTATGATGGCAGAAAGAAAGACTCCTGCAAACTTATTATTTGGCTATGTCAGTTAATTATCTTTTTAGTTCTGGTGTGATTTATTCACTTCTTGATACAGGTTGAAGAATTATATGCTAACTCAGGTGTTGCTTTCTGTTATACTTCTACATGCTCATTTGATTCTCAACCAATAACTGCATGCCAAAAGAAGAACTCACTCATAAGATTTTATCCACACACACACACACCCCTTAGCCTAAGTGGCTTTTTGCTCATTATACAATGCCCCTCATACTTATTCAGAATGGGGCCAGGTGGTTTCCTATTTTGACAATAAGTCTCAACTTTCTGGAAGGTAGCAAAGGTTTTTATGTTAGGGATTAAACATTCATGGGCTATACAACTAACCAGTAACTTTAAGTTACAAACTGCTCAGCAGTGCTAAGCCAAAAAATTCTTTGTGGCTTTAACTCCAAATGTGGTCCACACACAGGAGGTTGCCTATCTCAGTCTCAAATGTACTTTTGTAACAGTTTCTAGCAACAGATTTTTCCAGTAAAAAATGTATTTACTTAATTATGTACTGACATTTGATTGTTGGGAAAGTAGTCTGACTGGGTAAAAGCCCATTTTCAACAGAGGCCTGGGGAGAAAAACTCCAAATTATTATAAAACCTTCTAAAAAAAATTTTTTTAGAATCTTCAAAAATAAAACAAAAATATCTTCAGTTTAAATAATTATAACAAATTAGTGCTAAGAATCAATACAAGTTATATGACATTCATTTAATATTTTTAGAAATTTTAGACAGTTTGTAGAGAAATTATGGCAAGTTACTCTAATAAAAACAGGAGTTGCAATATGAAGTGAGGGAAAAACAGGTTTATGGTATATCCAGAGAGAAAGTCAAGGAAGAGAATTTGATAGAATTAAGTAAGTCTAGGTGAAGAAGGGAGAGTAAGGACGTATAAGAATGAAAAGGTACTTGTTCAAATTTACGGATATAATTTATCCTGGTTTCTAGCAATAACAGAGAGAAATTTTAGGTAGGAAATCTTTCAGAGTGGTGTTGAAAGATGCAAAGGGGGGGGGGGTATTCACCTGATCCTTACAAGTAAGGAGTTCCAGGCCTTAGCAACCTTGTACGAGTGCAGACAATGCCCAGCAGATTAGATAAGTTTGTAGACAGACAGCAGTTTTTGGTCACTGGATCTCAATGAAGGACTGGGAAAATAGATGTGTAGAATGTTTTTTAGTGTTGGACAAGCAAATGGATGCTGGATAATTTTATAGGTGGTAAGAAGCTGTGTACATGTTAGTTAATGAGGCAGTTTTAACCAATTTAGGCTTTTTAGTGCTATACAGTGGCGGCTTCTGAAAGGGGTATTTGCTGCAAATTTAGCATCTTTGTTAGAGCATTGTTCAAGTTTTAATTTTTGTGAAGCCTGGATCTTAACAAGGATGGGAGTGTCAAAGTGTGGGGAGAAGACAAGTAGTGGTAAGTGTAGTTTTAGTTGCATCAGTGAGAAAATTTTTGACTCTGTAAAGCATCCCTAGTTTTTGATGAGATTTTCTTATGCAATTTTGTATATGCGGGTCAAATGTAAGCTTATCAGCCACTATCACCCCTAATAATTTGCTATGAAAAGTGACTTCAATGGTTGTATTATCAAATTTTGTTTTTCATGAGAGAGGTATTTGGGGAAAAAGTAGTAGTTTGATCTTTTTTGGGGTTGAGCATGAGTTGTGAGTTACAAAGCCATATTCCAGCGGCTGTTAAATCTTCCCGAGTAATTTTTTGTGGTAGTTGTACCATGTTGTCAGATGTGCAAATAAGAATGGAATCCTCTGCGTGTTTTATTAGGGTGGCCTGCTGTGTGAATGTATAGTGGGTACTGATGAAAATATTAAAGAGGAGAAGACCAAGGATAGAGTCTTGTGGTCCACTGGTGGTGACTGGGAAGTAAGGAGAGAGTGTGGAGTGAAATTTTACTGACATACCTTTTGGAAAGGCAGATTTTGAAACACAGAATGGTGGACTGAGAGACACCTAGTGTGAACATTTGAAGTAGAAGTTTGCTGTGACAAACTGTATCAAAGGCTTTAGACAAGACTAGAAATAAGGAAGAGACTAGTTTGCCAGTATCTCCAGCTTTATTGATAGTATCTATATAAATTAGAAGGGCAGTGCTAGTATTATGGGAAGGACAGAAACCATGTTGTGTAGGGGATAGGAGATCTTCCTGCAAGAAATAGTTTTTTTTTCAAGTATTTTGCTGAGGAGAGAGAATACTACTACAGATCTAAAGTATTTCCTCCTTTGTGCAGAGGGGATAATGTACAACTTTTGCCAGAAAGAGGTAAAGTACAGTTTTGTACCTACCATAAATGTAGATGTTCGAGGATCCACATTGCTGCAGTCATAACCTGTGGGTAGTCTGCTGTCCTCGGTCGGCCCGAATACCAAAGAGTTAGGCTGGCGTCGGTCATGGGCGCCCGGAGCTGACGTCAGTACGTAGTAGTACTTAAGCGCATGACCGACGCCATATCCTCAGTCTTTCTTGCCCCAGATGTCAGAAGGCCTTAAAAAGGAAAGGCCAGAGCCAAAATAGTAAATAACCAACAACCACAAATGAGAAAGTACAGTTTTGTACCTACCATAAATGTAGATGTCCGAACAGGATAGCATCTGCAGTCATAAAAAATGGGTTGTCCTGCGTCAGGCAGCCCTTCGGTCGGCCGGATTCCAAAGTCTGGGTCCGGCTTCGGCTGATGTCGCACTTCACCCGACGTCATCTCTGCTGGTCTTCGGGTATAAAGGCATCAGCCGACGCCATTTTCCTCAGTGTTTCTTGCCCCAGATGCCAGTTGCCCTCTTGGTAAGCTAAATTTTGGATAAATGCCAATGTTTCCAAAAAAGTAGAAGGCAAACACAAAAATTAACAATGTATGTACATATATACAAACAAATACACCATAAGAGACTCCCCCTCTGTGGTACTCCTAGGGTATTTACCCTCCTAATAGCTAGCTGGGGGGAAGGAGGGTGGGTAATCCTGACTGCAGATGCTATCCTGTTCGGACATCTACATTTATGGTAGGTACAAAACTGTACTATGTCCTTCAAGGATGCATCTGCAGTCATAACAAATGGGTAGAATACCATAGCCAAACTAGGGGAGGAGGAAGAAGAATTATGGTGTAGTTAGGATCCCTTGCAGTACAGCAGTGGCAAACCCTGCTCAGGATCTAGAGTATAGAGGTAAATTATAATGCTTGGCAAATGTATGCACGGAGGTCCAAGTAGCCGCCTCAATAATGTCCTTGGTTGCCACTCCTCGTAAGAAAGCTGTGGTAGTGGCTGTAGCCCTTGTAGAATGAGGTCTTATGTTCTGTGGAATTGGTTTTCCGTGGTAGGAGTAACAGAATCTTATGCAATTTCCTATCCATTTGGAGATTGTCTGTTTGGAAATTGCTTTTCCTTCCCTTCCTGTTGCATAGGCTACTAAAAGCTGGTCAGTTTTTCTGTCACCTTTGGTTCTGTCCAGGTAGTAGCGTAACTGTCTATGTACATCCAAGGTATGCAGCAGTCTTTCCCCCCTGTTCTGTGGATTGGGAAAGAAGGTAGGTAGGTGGATTGCCTGGTTTAAAGACACTCTGGATACCACCTTAGGCATAAATGTAGGATTAGTTCTCATGGACACCCTATCTTGATGGAAGATTAGGAAAGGTTGTACTGCCATTAAGGCCTGTAGTTCTGAAACCCTCCTTGCTGAAGTAATTGCCAGTAGGAAAGCAGTTTTCCATGATAGGTGTTGAAGATCTGCTGTTGCTGCTGGTTCAAATGGAGGGAGTGTCAATTTTTCTAGCACAAAGTTCAAGTCCCATGCTGGTAATGGTGGTTTCCTAGGAGGTTTTACATTCTTGATCCCTCTGAGAAACTGCCTGAGTAGAGGATGCGAAAAGACAGGTGGATCGAAGCTGTATTCTGCTGAAATAGCTGATGCATGTATCTTGATGGAGGAATAGGACAGGCCTGTATGTGGAAGCTCTGCCAAGTACTCCAGGATGTTAGCAATATCTATGTTCGACACATCTTTTCCTCTTTCAGTACTCCAAATGACAAATCTTTTCCATTTTCCTGCATAGTTCCTTCTTGTTGAAGGTCTGCGGGCTTCAAGGATAATGTCTTTAACCCTTTGGGATAGGTCTGGGTTAGTTGCTGCTATGTGATGTTCCAGGCAGTCAGTTGCAAGGTTTTTAGGTTTGGGTGCATGATGTTGTAGTTGTTCTGAGTTAACATCAAAGGCATCAGGGTATTGACCACATTCTCCCTGAGACATGCTCCTCAGCAATGGATACCGGTGTTGTCTTGGCCAATTCGGAGCTATCAGGATTATCCTTGGCGTTCCTCTTTGATTTTCAGTAGTACCTTGTGCATCAAAGGAAGAGGTGGAAATGCATATGCTGTCAGGCCTTTCCAACTGAAGGATAGAGAGTCCACCTTCCATGCAAGTGGGTGGTATGTCCTTGTGCAGAATTTTTGAGCTGGTGATTGAGTGGGGATGCGAATAGGTCTATTTGTGGCATTCCCCATTTCTTTGTGATGGCCTTGAAGATGTCCGGGTGTAGCATCCATTCGTGAGCATCCGAGGTGGTTCTGCTTAACATGTCTGCTAAGGTGTTTTCTTTTCCCGGCACAAATATTGCCTGTAACTGGATGTTGTAGCTCAGAGCCATATTCCAAAGGTCCAGAGTCATTCTGCATAGGGGGTATGAATGAGTGCCTCCCTGTTTGTTGATGTACCACATGACTGTGGTGTTGTCTGTCCTTATCATTAAATGGCCTTCTTTGAGGAATGGTCTGAATTTCTGGATTGCTAGTTTTACTGCCAGCATTTCTTTTTGGTTTATGTGCAGGTGCAGCTGGTCTGGAGTCCACCATCCTTGTATGCATTTGTCCAACATGTGCGCCCCCCAGCCTAGGTCTGAGGCGTCCGTTGTGATGGTTTGGCTTGCTTGAAAGTTGTGGAAGGGCAAGCCTGGGTTTGACTGGCATGCTTGAGCCCACCATAGGAACTCCTGTTTCAGGCATGGGATTAGTGGGATTTCGGTTTCTAAGCTGTGCCTGTGTTGAGACCATAAATTCTTTAGGTACCACTGTAGCTTTCTCATATGCAGTCTGGCATGTGGGACCAAGATTATGCATGATGCCATGAAGCCCAAAGCCTGCAGTACTTTTCTTGCTGTTAGTTTGTTCTGCTTTGTTAATGCCAAGAAGTAAAGAGGGAGTTGTTTTTGTTTTTCTGCAGTTAGGAATGCCATTTGTTTTGCTGTGTCCAATTCCGCCAAGAATGTTCTTGTTTGGGATGGTATCAGTCTTGACTTTTGTAAATTGACTGTGTATCCCAGGGCTTGTAGTAAGCAAATGACTCTTTGTAAATCTGTTGTCAGCTTGCTTTTGTTGTCCGCTTGTAACAGGCAGTCGTCCAGGTATGGATAAATTTGGATTCCTGTAGCCTGCAGTGAGCGATTACTGATGCCAGGCATTTTGTGAATACTCTGGGCAGTAGATAAGCCAAAGGGCAATGCTGAGAATTGATAATGCTCTGATCCTGCAAGAAATCTGAGGTATCTTCTGCAATTTGGTCGTATGGGGACGTGCAGGTATGCCTCCTTGAGATCTAGAGTTACCAGCCAACACTCCTTGCCCAGCATGGGAAGAAGTTGCTGTAGGGTCAGCATTTTGAATTTTGGGACAATGATGTATGTGTTTAAGGCGGACAGGTCGAGAATAGGTCTCCAACTTTTCTCTTTTCTTGGTACTAGGAAGAGTCTGGAGTAGAATCCTTTGCCCTGTTCTGTTATTGGTACTCTTTCCACAGCTCTTATCTTTGTTAATTGCGCTATCTGCTTTAGAGCTTCTGTTTTTTGATTTGGAGGTAGGTTTGGCATTCCTCTTTTTACTGGTAAGGTGTGGAAGTGGAACCTGTAGCCTTGGTCTATGGTTTGCAAAATCCACTTGTCTTTTGTGATATAGTGCCAATTTTTCGAAAATAAGGCTAACTTTCCGCCTAAAGGTGCTGTTATTTGCTCCCTGTTAGGTGGTGTCAGGGCCAAGTCACTGTGATTGTCCTGCTGCAGTGGCAGTGGTTGTGTCTGTGCCTCGGTTATTGCCTTGCCACTGTCGTCCTCTGTAGGCACCTCCTCTGGATTGATTTCTGCCTCTAGAGCGTCTATTCCTACCTCTTTGAGATTTTGAGGAGTCTGGAAAGGACCAATTTTTGGCAGGCCAGTTCCTGCTAAACCTTGGGGGCTGAACCTGCAAGAAATCCTTAACTGTTTGTACAGATTTTGCCTTCTCTTCCATTTTCTTCATTACTTGCTGAGCAGGTGTACCAAATAGACTGGCCTTATCCATAGGAGCATCTAACAGCTTTGCTTTAACATGATCCGGCAAGACCTGTTCTTTCAACCATGCATGCCTTCTTATCACTGTGCCAGTCATGGCTGATCTAAATGAAGCCTCCAGTGCATCATAGCCACATTTTAAAGAATGGTTACTAACCTGCTGAATGTTATTCACCATTTCTAAAACATATTTCTTATCTAAGGAGTCATCAGTGGACAGCTTCTTAGTTAACTGATCAAGCATAAACTCTTGGTATTGGATCATATGAAACTGACAGTTTAAAGCTCTAGCAGAGAGAGTAGCAGAGGTGTAAACTTTTTTCCCCCATCTCTCTAAGGACCTGGATTCCCTTTCAGAAGGAATAGGGTTTTTTGCTGAGGTCGAGGCTACTGCCTTAGGCCCCTGGGATATAGTCTCAGGATCTGCAAGTGGGGCCTTGTATAGGTGGTGATGAGTGTCTGGCACCCTGTAAAATCTAGCTGGTTTGGCAGGGGCTGGAGGTAAAGTATCAGGAGCAGTGCAAACATCATTAAATGCATCATCCACAACAGGCAGTACTGGAGGTATAGCTAAGGGCCTATGTTGTGGTAAGTGCAGAAATGTCCTAAGCCTTTTTCTTGAAACTGAGAAATCTTGTCCCTGCCATTGGAATTGTTCTCTCATGGCATGTAAGGTTTCCCCAAAGGAAAATTCCTCTGGTGGAGAGGCAGATGGAATGGATTCCTCAGCATCGGAATCTTCATAAGTAGAAAAAGGAGCCTCTGGCTGGTCTGTAATGTCTGAGTCATCCGAAGAATCATCAGAGGACACTGGCTCGGGGGGCTCTGCTCTAGGTCTCTTTTCTGGGGCTGAGAGGCCCTGTCTGGGTGAGATTGGAATCCCCTAATTAAGGATATTAAATCCTCTGCCAGAGTAAGCATTTGTGAACTAGAAGTGGGCCTGTGTGAGGGGGGCTTAACAGGCCCTGATTTAACAGTTTTGGCTGCTTTAGCCCTGGCAAAGGCCTTAACAGACATGGCTGCAGGAGGCCTAGCAGCACCACGTGCTGGGGTAGAGACATCCAAAGGAATGGTGTCTGATAAATCACTAGGAACCACAGTAGTAGGCAAATCTTCTGAGGCCGATTCAACTAAGGTAGCAGGAGCCTCAGTAGTAGTCATGGATTCGGCTGAAGATTGACCGGTTTTCTCGGTTTCGGCCGAAACCGAGACACTCGCGGCTTGCTTAACCGAGGTTTCGGCCGAAACCGCGGACCGTGAGTGTCGGTCTTTTTCTTTGCGTTTTTTAACAATTTGGGTAGTCGGAGGATCCGACGGCATAATGTACGCAAAATCTGAGCCGAAAAACTGTTCAGCAAACTCCGACCGACGCCTAAGCGTTCATCGGTTGAAGGAAGCACAGGCCGAACAGGCTGCTACGTCGTGGTCTGGGCCTAAGCAAGGCAGGCAGTAAGAGTGGAAATCTTTATGAGGTATTTGTTTCCCACAAGTTAAACAGTTATTGACTTTTTCTGACATCGGCTGAGTCAAGAAAGAGTCCCCAACGGGGTACTTAGCTTTTTAGAAGTCTTCGAAGTAGTATTCGGTAGTAGTAATCTCTGGATCTGACCGACCGGCACTTGCGAACAGCTTCTGCTTCTGGCGCCGCGCGGCAAGAAAGACTGGGGAAAATGGCGTCGGCTGGTGCCTTTATACCCGAAGACCAGCAGAGATGACGTCGGGTGAAGTGCGACATCAGCCGAAGCCGGACCCAGACTTTGGAATCCGGCCGACCGAAGGGCTGCCTGACACAGGACAACCCATTTGTTATGACTGCAGATGCATCCTTAAAGGACATAATAACAATTATCCCAAAGGAAAAAACAGCAACCCCAAACAATAGAGGGGAAGGAGGGATGGAAAATAGGACTGCAGCAATGTGGATCCTCGAACATCTACATTTATGGTAGGTACAAAACTGTACTATGTTCTTCGTCTCACATTGCTGCAGTCATAACCTGTGGGTAGAATCCCAAAGCAAAGGAAAAGGGAGGCTGGCAAACTAAAAAGCATTAGGAGCTGCTAACATGCCCTGTAAAACTGCAGTGGCAAACCCAGCCCTAGACTTGGAATAAAGAGGGAGATGGTAATGCTTAGTAAAAGTGTGTACTGAACTCCAAGTAGCTGCTTCCAAAATATCCTTAGTAGCTACCCCTCAAAAAAGGCAGTAGATGTGGCAGTAGCCCTAGTGGAATGAGGTCTGATCCCAGCAGGAACATTCTTCCCATGATGAGAATAACAAAAAGCAATACAATGACCAATCCACTTAGAAATAGTTTGCTTTGAAACAGCTTTCCCTTGAAAAGCCAGAGCAAAAGAAATAAATAACTGTTGAGTCTGCCTGAACTCTTTAGTTCTGCTCAAATAATAACGTAGCTGCCTGTGAATGTCTAAAGAATGCAAGACTTTTTCCCCCTTATTTTGGGGATCAGCATAAAAAGTAGGCAAATGAATAGACTGGTTCAAGGCCACATTAGAAATCACTTTAGGCATAAAAGTAGGGTTAGTACGCAAAGACACCCTATCCTTATGGAATACCAGAAAAGGTTCAACTGCCATGAGTGCCTGCAATTCAGAGACCCTCCTAGCAGAGGTAATGGCCAACAAAAAAGCAGTTTTCCAAGACAAAAACTTCAGCTCAGGCGTAGCTGCAGGTTCGAAAGGAGGTAAAGTAAGCTTTTCCAACACAAAATTGAGATCCCAGGAAGGAGTAGGAGCTCTACGTGGGGGTCTTATATTTTTTGCCCCTCTAAGAAATTGCTTAAACAAAGGATGAGAAAATAAAGGAGGATCACAATCATAGTGAGCAGAAATGGCTGCTGCATGAACCTTCACAGAGGAAAATGACAAACCCTTGTCCAGTAATTCAGTAAGGTATTGTAGTGTAAAACTCAAATTAGGTACTGAGACATCAAAGCCCTTTGCTGTGCTCCAAAGAAAAAATCTCCTCCATTTATCAGCATAAACTTTTCTAGTACTGGGCCGCCTGGCTTCCAAAATGACATCTAAAACCTGTTGAGGAAGCTGAGACCCCACAGGCTCTAAAACAGAACACGCCAGGCTGTTAGGTGCAGGGACTGCACCCTGACATTGAGCACATGATTGCTTGACTGGGACAACAAGAGAGGAATCTGTGGCAAAGGCCAAGGAGGCTCCTGAATTAAACTCCTCAGCAGAGGATACCAGTGCTGACGTGGCCAATCTGGTGCTATTAGAATCATGCAAGGCTTGTCCCGCCTGACTTTCAAGAGTACCTTGGGAAGGAGAGGCAGAGGAGGGAAAGCATAGACGTGAAGGTTGTTCCAACTGAAAGATAGAGCATCCACTTTCCAAGCTTTTGGGTGAAACATCTTTGTGCAAAATTTTGGTAGTTGGAAATTTAGTGGAGATGCGAACAGATCTATGTCTGGAGTTCCCCAAGCCACTGTCAACTGTTGGAATACCTGAGGATCCAATTTCCACTCGTGGGGGTCCACAATTTGTCTGCTCAATACATCTGCTAGGGAGTTCTGTGCTCCTGGCAGAAACCGTGCTTGAAGAGTGATGTGCAAACTCAGAGCAGTCTCCCACAATATCATTGCTTGTCTGCAAAGAGGGTAAGAATGGGTTCCCCCCTGCTTGTTGATGTACCACATGACTGCTGTGTTGTCTGTTCGAATCAACACCTGTCCTGGTTGAAGTAAGTCCTTGAAGGCCATCAGGGCAAATTGGACTGCTAACATCTCCTTCATGTTGATATGCAAATGTTGTAGTCTGGGAGGCCACGTGTCTTGTATCCATTTCCCATTGAAGTGTGCTCCCCAAGCCAAGTCCGAGGCATCCGTCGTTATGATCTGACTCACCTCTGGTCGGGTCACAGAGAGTCCCTTGTTTAGGTGACATTCCTGAGCCCACCACAAGAATTCCTTCTGGATGCAAGGTATTATCCGAATGACAGTGTCCAAATCGTGGCAGTGTTGAGTCCATACAGTTTTGAGATACCATTGTAGCTTCCTCATATGCAGTTTGGCATTGGGAAGTACTAGAATGCAAGATGCCATGAACCCCAAGGCTTGAAGGACTGTCCTTGCAGTCAGCCTGGACAGTACTGATAACTGCTGGAAGTATAGGTGAAGAGTTCTTTGTTTGTCCGGGGTCAGAAAAGCCATCTGAGAAGCTGTATTCAGTCTCACACCCAGAAAGCACATGTCCTGAGAGGGTACTAGACTGGACTTTATTTCATTCACAGAATACCCTAGGCACCTTAAAACTGCCATTACATACTGCAGATGTTGAAGTAACTTGTCTTTGTCTTGAGCAAGAATCAGGCAATCGTCCAGATAAGGATAAATTTGTATTCCCCTCTGTCTGAAGAAAGCTATTACAGGAGCCAGAACTTTTGTGAACACCCTGGGCGCAGTAGATAAACCAAAGGGCAATGCAGAGAACTGATAATGAGAAGTACCAGCCGAAATCGCAGGAATCTCCTGCAGCTGGGCCTGATAGGAATGTGAAGATAGGCCTCTTTGAGATCCAGGGTTACCATCCAGTGATCTTTGCCTAGCATAGGCAGAAGTTGTTGTAATGTTAATATCTTGAACTTTGGAATGTCTAGGTAGGTATTGAGAATGGACAAATCCAGAATTGGCCTCCAAGTGTTTCCTTTCTTTGGCACTAGGAAAAGACGGGAATAAAACCCTAGGCCTACTTCTGACGGAGGTACCACCTGGATAGCTCCCATCTGTAAAAGCAAAGAAATTTGCTCCTGAGCCTCCAGCCTTTGCTGAGGAGGCACATCCGGCATGCCTTTGAAAGGAGGAAAAGTGTGAAAGTAAAACTTGTAACCTTGATTTATTATTTCCAACACCCATTTGTCCTGGGTGACCAAATGCCAGTTTTGTTTGAAAAGTGCCAACTTTCCTCCTAGAGGAGCTGCCAGAAAAGAAGGATCTGGCAGCTGAAGATACAGGTCATTGGGTCTGTTTACGAAAAGGCTGACCCCTGCCCTCACCAGAAGACTGTGCAGGAGAACTCCAAGTCCTAGGTCTGAAAGAACCCTAAGCGTGAGCTCTGCCTCTACCACGTCTAGACCTGCCCTTAGGCTGAAAATCCGAAGAAGGGTAGGACCATCCTCTAGCAGGCCAATTCCTGCTAAACTTAGGGGGCTGCACCTGCAAAAAATCCTTGACCATCTGCATAGACTTAGCTTTATCTTCCATCTTTTTCAAAACTGACTCCACAGGAGAACCAAAAAGAACTTCAGATTGAAGAGGAGCATCCAAAATCCGAGCTTTAACATGCTCTGACAAATTTTGATCCTTAAGCCAGGCATGTCTACGAATAACTGAACCAGTAGCAGCCACCCTGGATGAAGCCTGAAGAGCATCGAAACCACACTGCAAGGAATGTTTTCCAACTTGATCTGAAGCATGAACCAACTCCTGCAATTCTTTACACTCTATACCCTCAGATAAAGCATCCACCTTAGATTTCAATTGGCCTAACAAAAAGTTCTGATACTTCAGCATATGAAACTGGCAATTTAAAGCCCTCATAGCTAACGTAGAAGAGGTGTACACTTTTTTCCCCCCACCTATCCAATGCTCTAGAATCTTTATCCAAAGGAACTGGATTCTTAACCACAGAAGCCCTGACACCCTTCGGCCCTTGAATAATAGTTTCCGGGTCAGCTCTAGGACTCTTATACAAATATTTATGTGCTTCTGGAACTCTGTAATATCTGTCTGGCTTGACAGGGGCAGGGGGTAAAGAATCAGGATTAAGTGAAGCTTCAGAAAAAACATCCTGAACAACATCTAAGACAGGGGGAATAGCCAAAGGCCTATGTTGTGGTAAAAACAAAAATTCCCCAAGCCTTTTTCGAGAATCTGAAAAATCCTGACCTTCCCACTTGAAATGTTCCCTCATGGAATGTAAAGTTTCAGAAAAGGAAAAATCCTCTGGAGGAGAAGCAGAAGGACAGGAATCCTCTGCATCCGAATCTGAATAGGGAGGGTAATCCTGAATATCCTCAGCTGAGGACTCAGAGTAGTCTGAAGAATGCTCCATTCCCTCTAAATCTGTCTCCACCCTAGGCCTCTTCTCTGGGGGGGGGGGGCAAAGATCCCCTGATCAAAGTAATCAACTCCTCTGCCATTTTCAACATATGTTTTTTAGGAACAGAAGCTGAAGAACTAGGGCTATGGCCAGTACCAGAAAGACCAGGTTTAGCCTTAGCATGGCCTTTAGCCACTGAGGTAGAAGGCCTAATAACCTTTTGTAAAGATGGAACTACAGATACCTGAGAAGCACCCTCGGCCTGGCCTAACTCCTGAGAGGCCAACTCCTGCAAAGTAAAGGTTCCCCCTGGGATTCAGCCGAGACCTCGGCCGGATCCACAGATTCAACCGGAGGTTCCATAGAACCGGCGTCCGCAACGGACGACTCATCCGGTTTAGACCTTAAGATTTATCTTTACGTTTTGTAGCGGTAGCGGGCGTCGGAGGATCCGACGGCATGTTGTAGTTACACCGCATACCGAAAACAAGCCTGGCACAGTCTAATCTTCGTTTAATGGTGCGCTTACTAAATCTTGCGCAAAAGCGACACCTGACTACGTCGTGTTCAGGCCCCAAGCAAGGAATACAGAGAATGATAGTCCCTATGAGGTATTTGTTTCCCACAAGAAATACAATTATTAACTTTTTGTGACATCCGGATTAACTGAGGCAAAAACAGACAAAAATTTTCCCCAATGGGGTACTTAGCCCAACTTGGTCTTCGGTCTGAAACTCGATATTTGAAAATTTCAGAACGCCGAACGGCACTTGCAAACGCTGCTTCTGCTTTGGACCACGCGGCAAGAAAGACGGAGGATATGGCGTCGGTCATGCGCTTAAGTACTACTACGTACTAACGTCAGCTCCGGGCGCCCATGACCGACGCCAGCCTAACTCTTTGGTATTCGGGCCGACCGAGGACAGCGGACTACCCACAGGTTATGACTGCAGCAATGTGAGACGAAGAACATCATGCGATTTCTGGACTGACTTATTTATAAGGATCGAGTCAGGATAGGCAATATTATTGGGTGCTGTTTTTAGGTACTCACATGGAAGGTCATCAACTGAAGAAGAGCATGATTTAAGTTTAGGACTAGTTTTATATAAGGATGTGGGCACAGGTTTGAAGGTGAATGTGGATGTGGTGATATGTGGCTGTTGGGTAGGGCTGGGATTAGATGTTGAGGAATCCTTTGTTACAGATGCTATACTACCCTATAAACAGAGATGAACTGTACTGCAGTTTCAAGTTGTGAGTCGAGAGAGGGGTTTGGATTGAGTCTTTGGCCGCAATGCAAGGTTTCTTTAATGGATGTCCAAAATTTTTTAGGGTTGTGTTTAGTATTATTTTGAAAGTTATTACAGTATAGTTTTTTTATCTTCATTTATTTGCTTTTCAGTATGACTGCAAATCATTCTAAACGTTTCAAGATACTGAGGTGTTTTATGTTTTAGCCATTCTTTCCATCTTTTTCTCTATCCGCTGTTAACATTTTTCTCTTTTCGGATAGCCAAATTGCATTATTTGTTTTTAGTCTCTTCCTTCTAGAAGTGCAATGCCATTTAGGACATTTAGAAAAGTTGTACTGAATTCATTTACAGCATCATCCAATGGTAGAATTTTTAGGAAGTTCCAGTTAATAGATGATAGTGTAGTAATGAACATTTCTGGGTTAAACTTGGAAAGGATGTGTGCTGTTTTATAAATATGCTGTTTAACTGGATGTATGAGATATCTGGTCATACAGACTGGGAGATGATCACTGAGAGAGTCGCTGACATTGTACTTGTGGTGGTATACTTACTAGGGGGTCAGATACTAGGATCCAGTATAATAGGGAATTTGATGCTGTACTATAATGTATGGTACTTTTAATTAGTTGTGTGAAACCATATAAGTTCATGCTACATATAGAGGAGTTAGAGTTTATGTCCAACCACTTGACATTCACATCACCTAGTAGTATGTTTTTTTGTGGAAATGCTATGGATATCCAATATAGGATATCTTCCAGTATAGCAGTATTGTCGCCAGGAGGGATGTAAAGGATAGTATACATGTGTGTTTACAATTGTTTATTTTGAGGAAAGAAAGAAAGAAGCTCTGCTGAACTGAATTTTGGTATTGGTTTGCTGTAAGGGTAAATGTGGTAGGTGTTGAGAAATATTAAAGTAATTCCACCACCTTCCCTCTTTATACGGTCATTACAAATGATATTATAGCCAAGAGGTAAAACTCCGGAGTCGTTTAAGCCAAGTTTCAGTTACAACGAGAACATCAGGCTTATGTTGGGTAATCCAGGTATGTAGTTCTGCAGTTTTATTTCTTATGCTTCTAAAATTTATTGCAGCAACAATTAGAACACCAGGGTTGGTGATTGTCTGTTGTGTTAGAGAAGTGTGTATGACAGAATTATGTTATGTCCATTGTGATAGGTGGGGCCAGGATTAGAGTGTATATCTCCTCCTAGAAGGATTTTAGTATATTGGGGATTTTGAAGAGGAAATCTTGTACTTAATTTTGTTTTGGTTTGAGAAGAAGTGCAGTTAATCAGTCTTTATTTGAAATAAAGGTAAGGGGCAATGTGTGAATGTGTGGAGAGTGTAAAGAAGACATATCTTATATGTGCTTGGACAGATGTTGAGACAAATTACTGAGTCACGGCAGGATGAAAGATGGCACAGAAGGACAAGGACAGTGGATAAGCTGAACAGCAGCATAATTAAGCACAAGAATCTGTATTTTATGGATGTAAGGCAGTGGGGGAGTAGCAATGAAGAAGGAAACAAGAAGCTGCAGATCAGTAAGAGATTCGGTGATGGTGGATTATGAAAGTTGGTAGAGGATAGGTAAGGACAGAGATATTTTCCACAGAAGGAGACAGTTAGGTTGTATTTTCTGAAATACAAGGAATAAAGGGATAAGGAAAGCTAGAGTATAAGGATGCAGTCAAAATAAGAAGAAATGTGTTAATTTGAAAAAAGTAAAAAAGTACAATGTGGAAAAGATGGGTACTACTAGACAGGGTTGTGATTGGATACACTGCAAAGCAACATGGAATGGAGAAAGGTAGTTGGGAATGGGGCTAAAAATGGTAGGAGACAAGAAACAGAAGTATACACATAGAAATAGTAAGGACATTTGGGGAGGATATTTTAATAAGAGTCAAAAGTGAAATGTGTATGTATAAATTATAATGTTCGAGTAAAAGGGGGTGGGTGAGAATTAGGGTAGGGAAGGAGAGTGAAATGAAGTTGGGTGGAGCCAGGCTGAGCATAGTTGGCTTCCCACCCTCAGGTCAAGACAGCAATCAGTCTATGGCCAGTACAAATCAATTAACAAAGCGATACAAAGTAAAACAGTTTTTCTCTCATTTCCTGAGGCTAAATAACTTGCATATGCAGTACAGTCTAATGGTAAAGAAAAAGGGGATAGTGGCCAACTTAGTAAAAATTCATTAGAGTGCATGCATTACTTCACAGAGACTTTCAATTACACAGCAGGTTTATTGTATAGGTGCTCGTGATGTTGTCCGTTTTGCAAATATGAAGAAGTTCATTCAGGGCACAGTCATCTGAAGCCTTGTAGAGTTGGTACAATAAAGTGAAGAGCTGTAGAGGTAATTTCACTCAGGCTCTTGATGTTCTTTGTGAGAAACTGTTAGGGTCTTTCAAGGTGGAGTATATGTCTGGACAGCTATATGGTAAAAACAGCATTATATTCAATTATGGGCCACATAAGGGAGAAGTATACAGGAAAAATAGCATCCTTTGACCTAGTAATCAGCAGGGCTAAACAGAAGGATTTCCTAACAACTGTTGCTTCACACAGTAAAAGGAGAATTCAGTGTGAACAATATGCTCAGGGGTTTGATAACTGTCTTTGTTTGTGTGTGTGTGTGTGTGTGTGTGTGTGGGGGGGGGTGCTATTCATGGGGTAGAAGCAAGAGTGCTCCTGTCTGCCAAAGAATATAGTGCTTCCGTTTTTGCATTAGCTTGAGACTGTGACTGTGATACCACTTATTTGTATACATGTTAGACCTTCTTATAAAATCTGGAAGCCCCCTGTGAAGCTGATTATAGTTGCAAGTTTAAATCACACTTAAGCAGAGGCCTTCAATGTCAGCTTTGAAACTGGTAGTTTAGTGGTAAAATATTTGTCTCTCACTTCAAGGGTCTGTGGTTCAGTCCTGTCTTCTGGTTAATGCATGAAGTTTGTTATGTCTTGCACTTGGTGTAAAGGATTAAGGCTATGAGCTGTTAAGCTGCTTCTTCTGGTACAGGGCTGGATTCCCTCAGCCTTTATTTGCCTGCTGTGTGACCTTGAGCAAGTCACTTTAACAGTGCATTTGAGAAATTGAACTACGCTCTTCAATGAGCCAGTGGACTACATGCCTAGTAAGTACATATGAAGTCACAGAAGTAAATACTGAACAGCAGCAGTCCCAGTACTGAGCCCTGGGGGATACTGCTGGCACTGAGTCTTTGAGGACCATTAACCCCCAACCTTAATTTGCTGAGTTTTGTCCATGATCCACTTTATCTATTGGGTAACAAACTTACCAAACTAGATGTAAATTATTATTTATGAGTCATATTATTTACCAGTTGTGAGGGACTTGGGCATCCAGGTTGATAGCAACCTGACTTTTGACCACCACTTGACATCCATTGTAAGAAAGGCTTTCTACATGGCCCACCTCATGAGTAAGGGTATTTCATACAGGAACAAGGGGGTCATAACATCCCTGTACTCCTCCCTTATCAGACCAGTTACTGAGTACAATGCCCCTTTCGGCATGTACCTTGCTAAGCACATGAAAAAGCTGGAGAGACCACAGAGGTTCCTGACCAGGAAAATCCAGGGTCTCAAAACACCTATCCTATACAGATGCTCTAAAAGCCCTGCTGACAGGTGACCTGTGTCTGGCATACAAGGCCATCTCAGACCCAGCCTTGATGGAGTTGCTGCATATCCTTAAGTCAAACTCCACTCGTGCAACCCACACGCAAGACCTCAACCCGGTCTGTGACATTAACAGAACTTGTTGGCGGGATAGATTTGTGCCCCAAATATCTGTGGAATAGACTACCTCTCCATGTCAGAGTATCTCTCTAGCCCTCTTTAAAAGGAACCTGGACAACTGGATGGGAAACAGAAAATATACCCCTAGGATCCCACCTGTGTCCCTGCTGGACAGGTGAAAACAGGTGCTGATTTTGTGGGAACAAGGGCAAAATTCTTGGCTAGGCTTATAAGGGCCTCTGGGCCAATAATCTAGTATCATCTTATGAAAAAGCTATGATACTTGAGTGAGGAATTTTATCAAAAGTGTTGGTTACGTCAAGGAAGGTCAGACTATGACTAGAAAGCTTTTACATATGGCCTCTTCTGTTTGGTAGAAAAGGCTCACATTTCCACATCCCTTGAGGTGTATTTCTCTTGATGCAAATCCAATCTGCCCTCGGAGATCCAGGTAATTCTTGGCCCCGCCCCACATCAGCACCATTCAATATAATTACATACAGGAGGTTAAGATATTGTCCATGGGGGGGGGGGGGGGTCAATACTTTATGAAAGCAAACTGCCTCTTAACTGCATTTTTCCAAAGCATAATCATTGGCAGTCTAGATTTTTGTTCTGCAAAACTACAAGACATCTCAATGTAGCCACAAACGTTTCAACAGTTCTTCCTTAAATATGCAGCTAGCAAACTTAACCAAAAATGTCACAGGATTGTCCATGCAGGTTTACTCCACTAGAACACTGAATTCTTTCAACACCTGTATCTTATGCATCAAAATCTGTTAGAATTATGTTCAATACATGATATAAGAAATCTTCACTGAATTAAATAAGTTGTTGATTTAAAATGTATACAGCTGTATACTGTCATTGGATGTGCAGGAAATTTTAACTTGTGGAGAAAGCTAAACTAAGAATTTCTGGATCTCAGACCTGCCCGATTATTTTCATCCTGATGTTTGTCAGCTAGTAACTGGAAATAACAAACAGATGCAATTATAGTTTTTTTTTCCATCAGTTTTTCTGGATGAAGCATTTTACTGTCTCTTCCTTGTGCAACTACAATGTCTTATGTACAAATCAGATATATTTAAAACTGAGCATTTTCATTTATTCATCAACAGCAGCATGTGACTTGACTTAATTTACTTATGAAGGGCATCTTCATAGTGCTGGTGTGACCGCTGGTATCTGCCCATTTTGAATGGAGACTGTTTGGCTAACAGCTACCTATTACAGTTCACTGAGAAAGTGTTCAATAAATGAGATCTTGGCAAGACATTAATAAACTAACTTGTGGCAGTGTGCACCATGAATACAGGAAATGGGTACTGTTACTTGAGAAGCATCAGGTCCTACTTGTGAAGCATTCTAAGCATGTATGAAAAATAGCTGGTTAAATCTCAAATACTTACTGCTGGTAAGACTGCATTAAAAGGCACACACTGTGATAAGTACATTGGGAGGTCAAATCCCAGGGAATCCGATTATAAACCTGTTCTCTTGCTAGTAGTGTAAAGCTTATCTGAATGTGTCAGTACCCATCATAACCTAAGGTTGTAACAGTCATTTGCCATAAACTTTTGAGACCAGTCAATGTTTGCATACACAAGTGCCAATGGTGCAGTTCTTATTATACAAAACACTTACCTTACATTATTTTGGAAAGGAGGAATTTCCTCCCACTGCCATCTGCAACCTTGATGAATGATTTTGAAAATTAAATTTTCAAAAACTATCTGTTGCCAAACAGGAAAATGGAGATTCAGACTTTCTGTAAGAAAAAAGGGGCCAGGATGGGAGGGGTTCACAAGGTCTCTTGAACAGTCATTCAGACTTGTTGGATTATCCTTGGTTTTGGGAAGTTTGACACTTTTTGGAAACTCCCTTGTAATTTCTTTCTAAACGTCTGTTTACTGTATTTTGTTGAGATTGTTTATTCTGTTTTTTGCCAAATCTGGATGAGGAGATAGAAAATCCCTTGGAAAGTTTGCAAAAGAATGGCTGAAAAATCTTGATACCCTGGATCAGGTTTTGCCCCTTTCATCACACTTTTTGATCACCACTAAATATCAATCCAAGGAAGAATTTAAAATCTTATTTTTATCATCTGAGAGGTTCTGAGACTGCAGCCATGCAAACCTCCTCAAAACAGTACCAGTGGCCATAGTCCTGGCAGAAGTATCAACACAAGTCACATACACTTAAAAAAACAATTATACAACAAGATGGCCTACCTTTGTCCTGTTTGGCTGGTCTGCCATATAATTTTGTTTTGATGGAGCCAGGACTCGTGTAGAGTAAGACTGTGCTGTAAATCTACATCCCATGCTAACACGGCTAATCTGTACAGGAGTAAGATCTGGTTCCCCACTGCTTATGTACCACATCACTATAGTTCATAGGTGTGTACTAGGCTAATTGCCATGGAGCCTTTATAAGCCTAGCCCATGGGATTACCCTGGCATCGTGCCACCCGACCTTAGTTCCCAGTGCCTCTGTTGAGTAGAGCCACTGGAGTGATTCCCTGGGGGGTGAATTTTCTATTTCCCATCCACTCATCAAGACTTCTCTTGAAGACAGCCAGTGAGGTGCTCTGTTTGACATGTATGGGAAGTCTATTCCATAGCACGGGCTGTCTCTGGGTTATGAACCTGTCCCTGCAGCATGTTCTATTGATTGTGGTAATGAGGTTGAGGTCTTTGGAGCGTGTGGTGTGGAGGGATTGGGATTTCTTTGGATGTAGCATTTCTAACAGAGTTGGGTCAAGACATGGCTTTGTAAGTCAAGCAGAGATCTCCTCTAAGTAGGCGATATGAGAGAGAGAAAAGTTGGAGTTTTTTGAGTCTGTCCATGTAGGACAAGTGTTTAAGGCCTAGGATCCCCTTTGTGAGGTATTTTTGTGGCCTCTAGCTGTTGCAGGTGTCTAGTGAGGTACTTGCCAAATGGGGCATTGTACTCTATGACTGGCCTAATGAGGGAAGAGTAGAGGGAGACAATGACCTCTTTCTTCCTGGATGCAAATGCCTTAGTAATGAGATGTGCCACATAGAAGGACTTTCTGACCACAGTGGCAATGTGGTGGTCAAGAGAGATTGCTGTCAACCAGTGTTCCCAGATCTCTTATAACACCTTCTGTGTTCAGTGGACTACCATCGCTGTAGTAATTCATGGGAACTGGGTTTTTCCCAAAGGGGATGATGACACTTTTTTACACTGTTTTGCACTGAGCTTATGGCCATGGTACTGACACCAGTCGGTCTCAGTGAGGCCTTTCTGTAGGATGTCAACATCACTTGGGGAGTTAGTAATGGCTCCCAACTTGCAATTGTCTGTGAACTTGGTCAGCCAGAGTCCCTTCGTGTTGACCTGGACTTCTGAGAAGTAGATACCAAACAGGAGAGGACCCAGGACCGATCCCTGTGGAACTCCACTTCTAACTGGTCAGCAGTCTGACTTGGAGTCAGCTACTTTCACACTGTGGGTTCTACATGTGAGCCAGTTTGCAACCCACCTAGTGATATAGGGGTTGATGCCTAGCTTAGTGAGTTTTTCTATGATTCCTGAGAGGGGAATGGTATCAAAGGCCTTGGCAGATCAAGGTAGGCTGTATGAACCACATTGCCTTCATCCACAGCTCTAGTGACGGACTCAAAGTCGTCGACCAAGTTGAGCAGCCATGATCTACACTTCACAAAACCAAACTGTGTGGGATCCAGAGTTTGGAGATTCCCTATATACTTGTTTATTAGGTCCATGATGATGCATTCCATAGCTTTGCACATCAGACTTGTCAGGCTAATGGGGCGATGGTTCCCAGGGTCTGTAGTCACTCCTCCTTTGTGGAGAGGGATGACTGTACCAGTGCGCCATTCGGTAGGGACAAAGCCAGAGGTGAGGCTGTAATTGAACAGGGCACACAGATAAGGTGCCAGTTCACTCTGCAGTTCATGTAGAACACAGCCAAGGATATTGTCAGGTCCCATAGAAGCTGTATTCTTGGTCTTGGACAGTGCTGTTTTAACCTGTGCAGCAGTAATACTGGGTGCCTGGCAATCTACTGGTATTGTGATTGGTGCTTTTTTGGGGGGGGGGGGGGGGGATAAAGTTGGCACTGAATCTGTAGGCCAGTACATTGGCAATATCTGTTGGCTCAGTATAGGAGATACCATTGTGGAGTAGCTCAGAGCAAATCTGGGTATTGCCATGGAGATTCTTTACATAACTATAGAAGGCTCTGTGGTTGTCTTTACTACCTGCTGGAATTCTGTTTTCATAGCTAGCTTTAGCGGATTTGATGAGGGATCTCAACCTTTTGTTGAGGCTGATAAGGGAGTTTTTCCAGTCTTGGGATTTCACCTTATTCTGCATCAGTTTCCTCCTTCTGTTGTAGAGTTTGGTTATGGCAGGGGACCACCAGATTGGCTTCCTTTTTTTGGAGGAGAGTATCTTGGTTCTACTGGGTATGGTGAGATCCATGCATTTGTGTACGTGTTCGTACAGTGAATTGGTGCATGATTCAGCGATTATGGAACTATTCTCCATTTGCATGGGTGCTGTGAAGTTAGCCACCTCTGTTTTTAGGAGCCCAAAGTTAGCTTTGGAGATGTTTTTCATGGTGGTTACCTTTGCAGGGGGGTGGGGGAGTGGGAGGGATGTGGATTTCCAAGGTGATTAGTTTGTGGTCAGATCTAACCAGGGAAGAGCTGACTGTTGGTGTAGAGCAACAGTCGCCCATTAGTTTGTGGTCAGATCTAACCAGGGAAGAGCTGACTGTTGGTGTAGAGCAACAGTCGCCCATGTTAGCAATGACCAGGTCAAGGATGTTGCTACCTCTAGTAGGGGTAAAAACGAGCTGGTCCAGGGCATTGGAATTAATGAATTCCAGGAAACATTAGGCAAGTGTATTGGTACACAAGTAGTTTTCCCAGTTAATGGAAGGATAGTTGAAATTGCCCAGTATAAGTGTGTTAGGTTGGACCTTAATATTCTCCAGGATGCTTAGGAACGTGGAGTGGGAGTCTTGGGACATGGTTGGGGGCCTATAACAGGCTACGACCTAAATAGCTGTCTTACCCAATGTTAGCTGCACCTGAAGCATCTCTGATGTGTTATGTTGGGCTACCAGTCTGGAGGTGTGCGCATTCGTTACGAATATGGAAACGCCACTGCCTTTGGAGTTTTAGTCCAAGCTCTGGGGTTGAAAGGTGTGGAATGAGTAATAGCCTGGTAGTGCAGGGGTGCTTTTGGCTGCATTGATGCTAGTCTGTAATAAGTTGAACAGGTCCTGGAGACCAAAAGCGATTGAGAGAGTTGAATGCTTTGATAACGGCAAGCATCTATTATATTTATGTGCTTATGTCTTTGTGTCCCGCATAAGTACTTTTATCTCCCTTGAATTTATTATGTATGATTGCACTTACTTTATGTTGAACAAAACTGTCAGGCAAAAATAAGACCAAACATACATAATGTCAAATTACTTAATCTAAAAAGTGAAACATCAAAAAAAGAAAAATTCATTTCCTGATGTTTACACTAAACCACCACCATAACACTTGCTTCCAATCTGTCTGAATAGTGGCAACGTTACAGGAAGTTTTTTTAAAGGTACTATGCGGGGTTAGGGTTGTAGTGGGGACAGCATTAGGGTTAGAATTAGCATGCATTACTAAGGTGAGCACATGGGCTTTGTAATGCATCCTAACCCTAACCCTGCCCCTGTCCCAACCCTAACCCCACACTATACCTTTAAAATAAACTCTTTCTGTAATACTTCGACTACAAAACTCAAACTCATACATACAAACACACACCACACACACACTACAAACTAAGATCTAAACCCCTTACCTAACCCAAACTCTAACCCTAAACACACACATGCAAACACACCACCAATAAATATCCTTACATAATCCTTACCTTAACATACAAACACACATGTACACACACACTAAATACCCTCCCAATCCCCACTCACCACTTTAGAGGAAACAGCACTTCAAGATATCGTTCAACTACCGAACATTCATTAATCTCGACCACCCCTAGCATTCATCAGACAAAGCAACATTTGACATAATGCACTTAACACTCCCCCTCCCCCCTTGACAATGCTCCTCAAGCAAAGTGCGAAGCACCTGTGGTGACTGAGTACTTTGTGGCAGAATGGGAGACCTGGATTCATGGATATTTGAAGTCTCAACCAAGTAATTTTCCTTTTCAAAAATCCCAGAATTGGAATATGAAAAGATAATGGGTACTGGTGCTGGGACCAAAGAGATTTCAGATAGCATTGTACCATTCTCATGTGGAATTTTGCCAGAGATATCATGAGAATCAAGGATACCAGGAGACCCAGAATCCTGAGGTATTCCCTTGCAGTGACCAAAGTCTGACTGGAAAACCTTTCTTTCCCTGTATCCTGAGGTGTCGGATGTTAATTATACCTATTCCTGCCAAAGGCAATAAGCCTGTTCAAGATTGGAGAGAGTGTACATTTGACTGCAGCATTGCCATAGAGTGAGAATTTAACATCTGGGCCTGGCCTCTAATCTTGTCTGATCATGCACCTATGATGCTATCTATACGCCTTGATAGGGAAGTCTCGCAATTAAGGCACTGGTGGTTTTCCTTCTACGTTTTGTAGGATAAGGAGACCAAGTGGTACTGCACAGAATCCCTTAGGCAACGTTTTCAGTGTGTTTGGAGGACGAAGAACTAGCTGGAAGTGGAGATACCTTCTGGAGTATTTGCCCATTCTTATGTGGTAATATGCTTCCTGAAGGTGTATACAGCACATCCAATCGTCCTTCTCTAGGAAGGGAAGGATTGACTGAACCGTGACCACCCGGTCCCTGTACAAATTTATTCAATAGGCTGAGATCCAAAATTAGTCCCCAGTTCCCTGTTGTCTTTGGCACCAAAAAGAATAGAGTAGAATCCAGATCTTATTTGGTCTGCTGGGACTACTTGGATGACTCTCTTTTTTTTTTAAAACAGTTTTTGAATCGCTAGCGCCACTAGACCCTCTGACTGGGTGGAACATCTGGTATTCGCTTTTACGACTTTGGCCAAATATTGAAGGGAATATAGTAACCTCTGGTAATTATTTTCTGCACCCAGGTATCAGAGGTTATTGTAAGCCAGGCTGAATGATGCAGAGAGAACTTCCCCTGACTGCTTCCAGATGTAAGCAATTGGGCCTCCTTACAGGACCGCTGATAGGGTTTGTCCAGGAAAGGAATCTCTGGAGCCCTGGTTATGCGGACCCCCTCTGCCATGGGAGGGGCGTCTTCCAGATAATTTCCCCCCTCTGCCCCAGGAGGAATAGTAGCCACGTATGTCCCTGATTCCTGGAGTAAGGTCACTGATGAGCAGAAAAACGAACACCCACAGCAGAAAGGGTTTTTCCATCTTTTTCACACCTAGCTAGCGTCTCGCTGACATATGGGCTAAACAAGGAAGAACCATCAATAGGAGCGCTGATAAAGGAAGACTTAAAGGGTTCTGCGAAAACACACAAGTGCATCCAGGCATGACTGCTAATAGAAATACTTGTACCCGCTGCCCTAGACATCCCTTCGGCTGTATGAGCAATAGACCACATGAACAAATTTGAGATCTACTCCAGGGTGGCAAGCTGACAGGCTACTTTATCTCAAACCCCATCAGATACTGCTCCTGCAGGAGTATCTGAAAGCTCAGTTATCAGATCCCTTTGGAGACTGGTAATGTGCCAAGAAGTTCAAGGACCAAATAGCAAAGGTCGATGAAGCAAAGACCCGTTTCCCAAATCTATCCATTGCCAAGACTCTCGGTTAAGAGGACGGATAGTTGAACTCTGGTCGGTGAGTTCCTTTTTGGTGGACTGCACAGAATCCCTTAGACAGCTTTTCAGAGTGTTTGGAGGACTGAGATATTCTGAAAGATGTGAAGAACCAACTGCAGGCCTGTCTTGGTTCCAGATATGAGAATGCTGCTGAATATCGACAAGCTAACAAGAGATGGACTATTATTTTGACTGCAGAATACAATTTAAAAAGGTCGCTTTGCAAGATTTATTTTTTTAACACTTCTACTGTTTCTAACAGCCTTAGCATTCAGTTTAAGGCAGCAAAAAATGGAGAGTATGATCTTTTATACAATGTGAATTTAACAGTGCAATTATTAAAGCACTACGAAGAAATACCTCAGAGGTTTAGAAATTTCTATGAAAGGTTACACAAGGCATAGCCACAGGATACAGTTTGGGAGCCGAGGATTTTTTTGACTGTGTTGATGTTCCTAGGCTCTCCACAGATTGCACCAAACAATTAAGGAACCCAATAACAGAAGAAAAGTTAAGAGTAGTGCTGACGAGTCTAACTAGAAATAGACTTCCAGGTTCTGATGGTAGTCCTGTAGATATATGGGATCTAGGTGAGGACCAGCAATAATGTTCCTGGGTTGGGAATGATGAATAAACTCTTAGCTCAGGGGTGATTCTGCCACCTGAGAGCAAGCTGATCTATCAATAATACTTAAAAGAGTGGTAAGGACCCTGACTGCAAACTTCTGTTCTAAATCAGGATTATAACGTGCTTATGGCCCTGCTGGCAAACAGGACAGCTGAGGTAATAATGCATACTGGGACACATTTTGAGTAATGTAGATTTGTGGCAGCATAGCACACATGATAATATGATTCATGACTCTTAACACTTGAACATGCCAAGTTATCTGGGGTCCTACTTTTGAACTTAAGTTTAGATGCAGAGAAGTCACCAGACAGAATTAAAGAGTTCTACATATTTCAATTATTATATAGTGACATGACTTCTGAATGACTTCGCCTTCCAACTGAAGGATATTTATATGGGTTCTACTACACAGATAATGTCAGTCTTACGGTCTGAGCCAACTGTCCTAACTAGGGTCATGCAGCAGAGTTGCCTACTTTCCTCTATTGCTCTTTGCACTGTATATCAATTTGTATTTGCTCTTTGCACTGTATATCAAGCCTCTGGAAATCTCAATAAGATGATCAAAATGAGAGGTTTATCACTAGGGTATGAAAGAGGTAAAGATAGGTCTCGGTCTGTGGATTTATATATATATATATATATATATATATATATATATATATATATAATATAAACACATACATATACATATATATATATATATATATATACATACATATATATATATATATATATATTACATACATATATATGGGTCTACTTCAACTGACCTAAAACTTATTTGACTGACTTTTATTTGACCGACTCCCAAATTACCTAAATTTCAAATTATTGACAACTCATCTGACCAACTCATTTCACTGACTTAAGACAGCCTTGTTATGTTTCCCTTCACCTGTGACTTGCTTGTGATAAAAATAATTACTGTAACTTATGGTGCTGACTGTCAGAATACCGATAGTCATGTAGAAAGCAGTGTTGTAGTGTTTATGCCTCTACATTTTTATGGTGAGTATCTAAAGTAATTTTGCAAATGTTTTGTGCGTTCCCAGCAGTAGTGGCAGCGTGTCCACATGTAGGAGTACTGTAAGGTAAGTTAAAAGTATATGCTCTTTTCCCCACTGTAGTGCGATCCTGGAGTTAGTACATATAATGGGAGGGGGGGGGCACCCCCCCCCCAAGTTTGGTTGTACATTGTCCAGTTTCTGTTAAGAGGGTAAAGTAAGTAGTTTTTAAGTTCTGGAAAGAGTTAGTTATTGGTGTTCTAAGTGTGCATGCCTATGGTTTAAGACTTCGTATGTTGAAATTTAGCATTGTAAGCAGTCAGTGAAATGAGAGTCAGTCAAATGAGTTGTCAGTAATTTGAAATTTAGGTCATTTGGGTGTCGGACAAATGAAAGTCAGTCAAATGAGTTTTAGGTCAAGTGAAGTAGACCCATATTTATATATATATATATATATATATATATATATATATATGTGTGTGTGTGTGTGTGTGTGTGTGTATATATGTGTGTGTATATATATGTGTGTGTGTATATATATATATATATATATATATATATATATATATGTGTGTGTGTGTGTGTGTGTGTATATATATACCTAAAATTACAACTTTGACAGATCTAGCAGCTGATTTACTCTGCATGTTTCCACATTTTACATAAATATGGTTTTATTTCCGACAACAAAAATAATGCTCCGAGGATGGAACCCATCAGAGTTAAATTTCAATCCCTCTGGTTCACGGATGTCTGAATAAGGCTTCCTTGACAGACCCAGTAAGCTAAAATATCTTAGTATAGGCTTGGTGATGCACATGCCAGATTTCTGGAGATTTCCTATACTAAACTAAGACAAAAGTTGTTGTTTTTTTAAAAGATGAGAAAATTCCAACTTTGCAGATGTTTGTTCCCTCACAGACTCCATATTGGGCAGACGTTTGAGAGTTCTCCCCCAAGAAATTTTTCTTACCACTGTGAAGAAATGAGCTACGTTTTCAAAATGGACAGATAGGCGCTCATAAGTTGCCTGCAAAATATTTTTGCCAAAGATAGTGGGATGACTTGCAGTTCTACACTTCAATTATTATTATTATGAGGAAACGGTACTTAAAATCCTATATGTGTATGTGTTTGTGTGTGTTGCAGACATACACTTCAGTATGAAGAGAGATGTTAGATGGCCATATTGACATCTTTTTCAGGCTTGATTTGTTTTCATTATCAGGAGCTTCAGAGCAATACAGCTTTAAAATAATTTTGTAATGCTAAGTTTGAGAGGTTATTTTAAAAGATTGTTTACGTATAATAAAGTGCTTGAGTAATTATGTCCTGAAGTGACCTCCACCCAACTGCTATAGAGTAGAGTCCCCAGCCACATAACGTTTACCCCTATCTATATTCAAGTACAACTTAAAACTATGGCTGGGAAACAGAAATTTTAACCATGGACTGCCCCTATATTACTAATGGATGCAGGTAGCTGCTAAGTCTTTTATCCACTGCATGGGTCCCTCAAATTATCAATGGTATGATCCAGTTATTCTCATTAGGGATAATATAGAATTATAGACCATCGGATGGGTAAGGCCAATCTATAATCAAATGGGATAGGTTATTTTGAGCACAAACAGCGAAACTGGTTAGGCTTAAAATGGTCCACAAGGCTGCTAGCCTAGTACTTACTTATGAACCTATGAACTAAGCTAGCCCCAAGGAGTAGAGGGATAATGCCCTGACTACACAGCAGGTGGCTTGAGTGTAAGCAGCAGCTTGGATTGTCTGTATGAACAGTCAAGGAGAATGGGAATGAGCACCTCATGCTTGTTCACCCATCCTGGAGTGGCTGATCCTAGCTCACCACAAGGGTGACACCTACTGGAAGCACTAGTTGCTGCTTAGTGAATCATGCTGGATAAAGTAAACAGAATAAAATTCAGGAGGTGTGTGTGTATGGGGGGTGGGTGGGGCTGACAGCAGAATTATCAATCTCAGTTATGGAGGCTCAGATAACTTACAGTAGGTTAATAGAGCTGTACTTTAGGTTTTTGGAAGACGTTAAAGTAATCCAAGTAGATTTATTAAGGGCATGGTGGGCCAATATGTTAGACATGCAGATAACACAGGCAGAACTGGGAAAATATCTCATGACTATATATGCAACAAAGTCCTTCAGATTCAGGACATTTGCATGCAAGTGCTTACATAAGTACTTTTGCAGATCACCTCAGCTTTAAAAGATGATACAAGCAGTACACTGAAGATGCAGATTGTTAGCTAGGGGTAATGGATGCATTTTTGGGACTGCACTAAATTAGAAACCTGCAACTAAGATCTTCAGGATTTAATAAGCTCTGTGATCAACTAACACGTTCAACTGAGCCATGAACGGTTTACTTTATAGAATAGTGTTAGCAGTCTAAGTGACGTTAGTAACTGCAGTCCAACTTCTTTGGCTAATGTATTCAGAGCTTCCTGTGCCTGGCTTGGTTGCCTGTGACTACAAGACCCCTGGGCTGCATCTCAAGCTATCCGTGGACCTACAAAGTTGATAAAAATATTTGTTTTTTTGCACTTGCTCTAGCCATCTCTGTGTTAAACAGTTCTGTGCTGCATTTATTGATTCATTTGAATTTATCACCGTTTTTCAGCTTGCACTTGTTAAAGAAAAGCCATTCATTTGTTACTGTACTGCTCCTAGGTCATTTTAACAGTTTCTTGATATTTTCTAACCTTCTCCGATACTGCAAAAGCTGTTCTGGGTTTGCCAATAATCTTTGCAAAGTTTTTCTGTGTTTGTGAAAGTTCTTATACTTGTGCACATTTTTCTTTATTTGGGAACATTTCTCAGGGTTTGCAAACTTATTTCCAAAGATTGCTGATACTGCAGGAGTTATGCCTTTTGCTGTAAATTAGAAGTTATGTACTCACCATAACGTTCCATCTGAGTAGGTGTATTCATTTGTCTGCAACCTGTGGGTTATGGATCCGACATCGGATCCGAACCGGCATGGTTTACCAGCTATGGATCCAAGCTCTCAGCTCCTCCCCTCACCCATAATGCCCTGCTCTACCCTCATGACCTCAGATCGAGTTTACCAACAGCAAGAACACCCTGAAAAGGGTAACACATAATATGCAGGAAACTGAAAGGCCAGGGGGATAGGAGGGCGGGATGGTTGCAGACAAATGAATACACCTACTCAGATGGAACGTTATGGTGAGTACATAACTTCTAAATCTGAAGTAGGAGATTCATTTGTCTGCAACCTGTGGGACAGAGTCCCCAGCTACCTGAATCTTGGGCGGCCATCATGGAAGGATATTCCGGAGCACCGCGGAGCCAAATGATGCTCTACCCCTAGATGCAAGATCCAACTTATAGTGGGAAATAAAAGTATGAGATGAAGCCCACGTGGCTGCTGCACAAATATCATCTAGAGGAATCCTAGCCTTAAAGGCTGCAGAGGTAGATACTGACTGGGTTGAATGGGCGTGTACACCCTCCGGTGCGGGCCTTCCTGAAGCTTGATAAGCCAATAAGATACACTGTGAAATCCAGCGAGACAGAGAAAATTTAGAAATTGGCTTGCCCAAATTAAATTTAGCAAAGGAAATAAACAACTGGTCGGATTGCCTATGACCAGCCGTTCTGTTTAGATAAAATCTAAGTTGCCTGTGAACATCTAAGGAGTGAAGCTTGTATTCACCTTTGTTTTCATATTTAGGAAAGAAAACAGGGAGGTTAATGGATTGATTAATGTTTGCTTCAGAAGCTACTTTAGGAAGAAAGGACGGGTTGGTCCTGAGGTAAACACGGTCCGGATGAAATACCAAGTAAGAAGGTTTAGCTGATAATGCTTGGAGCTCTGAAACTCTCTTGGTCGATGTAATGGCTACTAAAAAGGCTGGCTTGAAAGACAAGAATTTCAGATCCACCGTAGCCGCTGGTTGAGGGGGCGGTCAAGGCCTGGAGAACTAAGGAGAGGTCCCAAGGAGGAACCGCTTGTTTCACAGGGGGCCTGAGAAGGAAAGTACCTTTAAGGAAAATTTTACACAACTTGGCTGACATAAGTGGACTAGAGTCATGACCAATGTGATAATGAGAAATTGCCGCCAGTTGTACTTTGACTGTGGAACTGCTGGCACCATCGTTAAAAAGAGAGGTTAGAAAGTCAAGCACTAAAGGGAGAGGAACCGTGAAGGGATTCAGGCCTTGCCGCTCCGCCCACAAAGAAAAACGCTTCCACTTGCTGCGGTAGACTTTCCTAGTGGATGGTTTATGAGCTGCCACCAGGATAGCCTTAACAGGGGACGAAATACCGGGAGTCCTGATCAAGAGTGGAACTGGAGCAGCCAAGCGGTCAGCTTCAGGTTGTCCAGGTTCGGAGGAGATATGCAGGATGGGTGGGATATCAGATCCGGAATGGGATCTAGAATCCAAGGAGGATTCACCGAGTGAGACCTTAGAAAGGGGAACCAGATCTGTCGAGGCCAAAACAGAGCAATGAGAATCATTCTGCAACCCACCCGAGAGGCTTTCTGAAGAACTTGGAGCATCAGAGGCAAGGGTGGATAAGCGTACAGAAGACCGGGTGGCCAAGCATGCACCAGAGCGTCTCTTGGAGAACCTCAGAGTGAAAAAACTGTCGCACTTGGTGTTTGAGGGAGAGGCAAAAAGATCGCATGAAGGAGTTCCCCACCGTGCGAATATGCGTTCCGCTACTTGAAAATTGAGAGACCACTCGTAAGGGGTCAGAATGGTGCGACTGAGCTTGTCCGCCAGGATGTTGGACCGACCCGGAATGTGCGTTGCTATTAGAAAGCGGTTGGTGGAGATTGCCCATTCCCAAACTCTCATGGCTTCTCGACAAAGGGGGTAAGACCTTGTTCCCCTTGCTTGTTGATGTACCAGACAACCGACATGTTGTCCGATTGAATCGCAATTGTTCCCAAGGGAAGAAAGTCCTGAAGTGCTAGCAACGCTAAGAGCACTGCTCTCATCTCTAGAACGTTGATATGCAGAAAGGTCTCGGAATCGTTCCACGTGCCTTGGACGGTCTGGCCATAAAATGCCCCCACCCGAGGCGGAGGCGTCTGTGGTCACCGTGGCGAGAGGAGAAGCACAAAATGGGCGGCCTCCGTGGAGATCCGGGAGTGAATCCACCACAGGAGGGACCGCTTGCAAGCCTTGCTGATCGCAATGGGGTGATGCATAGGGAGAGCAAGGTATGACCATTGTACTAAGAGAGTCCACTGGAGGATGCGCATATTGAGCCTGGCAAGAGGAAGAAGGGCTATAGCAGACGCCATGGACCCTAGAGCCCTCAGGACCAACTCCGCCGGAACAGAACTTGAGTGGAGAATGGCCCGCACCTGGAGCTGCAGATTTTGAACTCTGTCCGCAGTGAGGAAGGCTTTTAATCTCCTTGTGTCTAACCTGGCACCTATACAATCTATGAACTGCGTGGGTGCTAGGTTGGATTTTTTTGTGTTTATTGTGATGCCCAGACGGGGAGCAAGATGGAGAAATGAGTCTCGCGCCAATAGTAGTAGATGCCTTGTTGGGGCGGTGAGGGGCCAGTCGTCCAGGTAGGGAAAGACTTGTACCCCCTGAAGCCTCAGGTGGGCCGCTAACACTGCTAATACTTTGGTGAACACCCTGGGGGCTGTGGTGAGACCAAAGGGAAGGACCCGAACTGGTAGTGACTGGCTCCCAGCCGAAGCGGAGGAACCTCCTGGAGCGCCTGTCCATCAGGATGTGGTAGTACGCATCTTTGAGGTCTATAGAGCACATCCAGTGATTTTCTCCCAGAAGGGGGAGAATAGATTGCAGAGTGACCATTCGGAATTTTTCCTTGGGGACTGCCAGGTTCAAGAGAGAAAGGTCTAGAATTGGTCTTAGTTCCCTGTCTTTTTGGCACTAAAAGAACCTGGAGTAGAACCCTGATCCGATCTGGTCTGGGGGGACGGGCTGGATGGCTCTTTTCTTTAGCAGATGGCCAATTTCTGCCAAAGCGGCCTCCCGTTGACCGGGTGGAACGTCTGGGAGGGACTTCAACTTTGGTAAGTGAAGAAAAGGGATGCGGTATCCTCTGGATATGATTTGGAGAACCCAGCGGTCTGATGTTATGGACTCCCATGCCGCTAGGTGCCCCGAAAAACGTCCCCCGACTGCCTCCAGAGTGGAGCAGCCGGGCAACCCCTCAGGGTTGCTGCGCGGGCCGTTCAGAGAAAGGTTCTCTGGACCCGAAGTTCCTGGGAGCCCCTCTGCCTCTAGGGCGGCATCCTCCCTGTCCTCCTCTGCCACGGAAGGACTGGTTGTCCGGAGCAGGCTGGGATTGCTGCGACTTCCGGAACCACAACTTCTTCTGACCCTTTTGGTTCCTAGAGTAGGGCCTCTGGGGTGCAGAGAAGCGTTTTCCGACGGCAGACAGCGTCTTCCCGTCCTTCTCGCTCTGGGTCAAAGTGTCGCGAACGGTTTTGCCAAAGAGGGCAGAACCATCAAAGGGGGCGTTCACAAACGACGCTTTGAAGGGCTCAGAAAAATCGCAGTGACAGAGCCAGGCCTGACGTCTAGTGACTAGGCCTGCCCCTGCGGCTCTAGCGGCACCTTCCGTAGCATGGGAGAGTAGCCGCATAGAGGTATTAGTAACTGATCTAAGAGTGGCCATGCGGGTGGAGTGCAGCATCTTGTCCTCCTCCGAAATGGACTCTGGGGAGATGCAGCGTATTCTTTAATGAGATCTCGCTGCATCCTAATGACGTGTGCCAGGTAGTTCAGCGCCCTTACCGAGAAGGTCGCTGAACTAAACATCCGCTTCCCCAAGCGGTCCATCATCGAGACTCCTTGCTCGGGGATGGACTGAGGGACTCTCCTGAGCAAGTTCCCTCTTGGTGGCCGCCCCCGTCAACATGGCATCTACCGGAGGCCCCTTACTCCAATGGGCACGGTCGGACGGTGGGCTGAGGATCCTATCGGGCCTCTTAGGGATTGGCTCCACGGTGTCCGGTTCCTTCCACGCCCTGGTGGTAATGAGGTCCACCAGGGGGTCGGCAGGAGGGGACACCCAAGAGGTAGACGGGCCCGCTTCAAATGCCTCCAAGAACACGGACTCGTCAGAGGAAGACTTGGGGGCAGACCACCCCCCCCTTATACGGAGCATTTCCATGATGTCCCCAAATGAGACATCCTCGGGGGTGACCGTGGGGAGCCTTCCCCTTCCTCCAAGTCCGTGTCTTCCGTGAGAGACTCGGGGGAGTCAATGTGCCTCCTTTTGCGTATGCTTGAGGAACATCCTCTGGGGGCTGTCAGAGGATTCCTGCGCAGCAACCTGTTCCAGTGGAGCAGCTTGGGGCACAGAAGCGGGCTGTCCCAAGGGCCGGATGGTGGAAGCCTGACCCAGTGCAGAGGGAGCGCGGGACGGAGCCGAAACAAGTGCCGGGGGTCCGGAGACCCTCAACAGGGCCCTCTCCACTACATCAAACGCCGAAGGGGAGCCGACCTCGACCAAAGGATCCGACAATCGGCTCACCCTCGGATCCGAAGAGTGGATGGGAGCCGGCGCCGAAGCGCTCGGATCCGAAGGGACAGTGCGCTCCGACACAGACGGAGCCGAAAGAGCACTGATCCCCCCGGATCCGAGGCTCGGATCCAGGATCCGAGAGGTCGGATCCGATGCACTCGAGGGCAGGGTCGGATCCGAAGTACAAAGTACTATCGGCGACGACCCACCCCTGGCTCCGAAGCTGCTCGGCTCCAGCTGCTCCGAGCCCGGGTAGCGGGTCGGAGAAGGAGCAATCGGTTTGAAAAAGGTGTTGAGCTCCCCAGAGGGGAGGCAAGAGCACTCCCATCTGCATCTGGGCCTGGATGAACCTTCTCATCATCCGGTCCAGATCAGCATCCGAAAGGCTATACGTAGATCTCGACGAGGCTACCGAGGTAGGCCTGGAGTGCCTCCTCGATAGCCTCGACGGAGATCGGGTCTCCTCCTCCTCAGGTCCCGGTGAAAAACACACTGGAGACCGGAGCCGAGGAGGAGGAGACCGAGCCGACAACGGAGCCGGGGGAGAAGCCCGCTTTGCTGGCGGGGCCGAAACAGAGGTCTCGGCCCGCCGCTTATGGTGCTTCTCCCTCCGGTCCCTTTTCTTAGCATCCCTCTCCTCCGAACCAGAAGCGGGAGGTTGAGTCCCAGGAGTAGGAGGGAGCCGAGAAGGAATAACCGTGGAATGCGGTTACTCCCGAAGGAGCGGAGGTCGGAGCCGAGTCCGGCGGTAAAAGGCCCGCCAAAACAAGCTTGGACCTCCAGTCCTTCAATGCCCTGGGGTTGAACCCTGCACAAATGGAACATCCAGATGTGAGGTGTTCAACCCCAGGCATCTAACACCGAGTGTGGCCATCAGCTGGGGAAAGCTTATGGCCACACTCGGAGCATTTAGAAAAAATAGACTTGGGTTGCTCAGACATCCCAAGTT